>NC_057934.1:4155918-4250918 GCF_018555375.3 Anguilla rostrata | reverse complement strand
GATGCTCTTACTGTATCTAGACCAGTGGTCTCCAACCTGTCTGAGCTCAGGTCTGCTGGTTTGCACCTAAATCAGCCAGTTGAGACAGAACCGGTTCAGTGAGTAACATGTATCACTGCTTTTGATTCTGAATCAGAGTCCTATGAAAACCAGCAACCCTGCAGTTCAGACCCGTGAGACCCGACTAACTGACACAAGTGTTTGGGTAAAATTGCGAGCATTACTCATTACAGTGCCATTAATGTGCTACTGTACAGGCTTGCACAATTGGGAACCGTAGACATTCCTGATAATGAGCAGCGCAGATAGCAAGGGCTCGCGGATCAGGCGTTTGGTCCATCAGCACTGAATTGGACCAGAACATGCATCCAACGATGTCAGACCACTGTGGAGCTCTAGCAACATGCGGACCAGGTGCTTGGTACGACCGCCTGAAGACTAGACTGCGTGCACAGTGTGTTTGGATAAACCATTACAATGGACGCGATCATTACATCATCGATAGATGCTCTTACAATAGTGCTCAAGTGCTCTTACTGTATCCAGGCGTGGCACAGAATCTGCATCCATCGGGTGCTGATCTGGACCGATCGTCGGATCCACTGATTCCAGACATCAGTGCGGATCCACCGAGCTGCTGCAGATATGGCAGTGACTCGCGAGAACCGGCATCTCAGGGCGTTGGTCCCCATCAGCACTGAAAATGGACAGAATCAGTGCGATCCAACTCGAAGAATCGCATCAGGGCGTGGCTGCCAGACGTTGCCAGGCAAACATCACTCTCAGACACGTGAGCACAGGTGCTCTGTGTTCGGCTCGCCAGTCCTGAAGTATACGTGCAGTGCAACAGCCTTGAATCCTGACATCATGGCTCCGGTCTTTGTTTCATCTACCTGGAATTAGAAACGCGTTCGGCGTTAAAAAAAAAGGTGCTCAAATGTGCACCCGAATTCTTTTTTTTGAAGTTAAGGGAACAAACTGTGAAGTACAATTATGTTTTCTTGCCTTTCATGAGTGTGTTTTTTTCTTTTCTTTTTTTTTTTGTGTGAAGACGATGCTGGCAAATTGGGGCTATTTCAAGCGCGGAGTCTGACATGTTTTCTGTCAGTTAATGCGCGTGGAGGAGCTCGGGAAGGGAGGAGTGATTAAAGCCGGCTCCGGGATAATTATGTCAAACGCGGCGGTTGTCCTGAGTCCCCTTTAGTTGAAAGAGATTTCTCTGAAATAAAAAATAAGAAAAGACGCCGAAGAAAAGGATGGGAAAAGAAAGAAAGAAAGAGAAGAGAAGAGAAGAGAAGGGTTTTTTTTTTGAAGTGCCTCTCCGCAGTTGCGCACCCCCCCCGGTGACCTCCCAATTGAAGCAAATGATGCCTTTTCTCGGAGATGTATTCTATTTTCGGTGTTCAAATAGACAGGGAGCCATCTAACAAAAGGTGTATAATATGATGTGGAAAGTGGGGTGCAAGTAGAAGGGGGTTAAAAAAAAAAAGAAAAGAAGAAGAAGAAGAAGCGCTTTTTTGAATTAAAAAGCCTGCCTCGTGACTGTGGCTCCATACGTTTAAAGCGCTCGGGGGGGACCTCCATACTGGTACATCGGCACGTAAGGACGGGGAAGCCTGTCACAGGAACGCCGCGTTCAGTAATTGCCGCAAAGCCGCGCGTCTCTCTCAGGAATGTCCGTGTTTTACTGCCCCCCGTTTCACGTGTCAGGGGGTTCTCAGGAACGCGCTGCCTAATCACGCCTGTCCCGAATTTATTATTTAGCGGCGTGTGTGACGGAGTGGGTGAGATATCAATTAATATAGGCAAAGAGGACCCATAATTTATAATTAGCGAACTGAACCGGGTTGTTATAAACAGCAATGCTGAGTGTAATAGCCGAGATAAAAAAAAAATAAAAATAATTATAAAAAAAAAATGTTGACCCCACCCTCCAAATTAATACAGTGCTTATCAATGACGGGGTTACATAACGTGGCAAATGAATAATCATCACTGGAGCGAAGAGCCCAGCAGATCTGTGACAGGCTCAATTTGACGCCGCTGTTGTGCTCCTAGCATCGGCCAACCAGATCGCGGCCGAGCCGCTGAGAAGCGGGAGCAGCAATGCAGGGCGTGCCCCCTTACCAAACCGCCCGTATGCGCCCGCGCCCAATGGCACCCTGGGTAGTCGGCGACGAAGGAGAAAAAAAATAAAAAAATAAAATAAAGTGAAATAAATAAATCCCAGGAAATGCATTTGGCTGAACGTGCGAGGACTCGCAAATCGCCCTTGCTGGGCCCTTTTTGGCTCGAATCTGCTGTTCATTACAATACGGCCAACTAAGCACCTTCCCCGGGGTTCATTCCAAAACACTTACGGCTTTTTTTTTTCCGGTAGAATTTCTCATTTAGCGGACTGTGGCGTATTTGGTCACGTGATGTTTATGAGCTGAACTGCTCAACGTTTTCCAGATCGTTGCCTCCTGCAAACTTTAACTGGGCTTATTTTAATTTGATAGTGATGGCTGGTGTGGGACGTTTAACTCACAAGCACGTTTTTACCTTTGCTGTAGCTAATAAGGGGGAAAAAAAGGCATATGGTGTTAAAATGACACCACGGGTAATTATAAATTACTCGTACCATTTCTCACAATAGTCACCAGTCCAGTTCACCATTCCATTCAATGAATTCCTATAGATATGTTTTAGCTTAAACATTAAAAACTATATTCAATCGCCAGTCACAGGGGTGAGTTATGGCTAAATACCAGGAGTAGCATTCTATTCTTGTATGTTGGACAGTCTTTGGCTGAAGGCAAGGAATGTAACAAGCAGGATTATTTCAGTTTCATGTCATCCGGAGAAAGACGGCGAGACAAAGAAAAGATGCTTGTTAAGTTTCTAAATTCCTATATGCAGGGTTCCTATAGGCAGGTTTAAAACCCCATAATAGTCCATAATTTTACATTTTTTATTTTTTAAATTCTCAGTGTGTGCTGAAGGAATCCTTCATATGCTCTTTTTTTCTCCCACCGCTTGGGCTTATAATGGGAGCAAAACACAATGCAAAAAATTGAGAAAATTTAATCTCCTTTTTTAAATGATGAAGATTTTTTCCGTCCTCGCACCGAGTGGCCAATTACTCCGCGAGGAAGAGGAGGAGGAGGAGAGCCGGGATCGTCGTTGGGCGCCGCCTCGGCGAATGCTTCCCGCGAGGAAGCCGGGCGTCATCTCGCCGGTCGTTTTCCCTCTTCTGGGAACGCGGTGTCACGAGCGTTTCGGAGGCGAACCCGGGTCCCCTGCTCTGCGCTCATTTGGCGGGATAATGAGGCTCCGCGAAACCCGAAAATAGCCGGAGCCGGCAGCGTCTGCTTTCCGTCGGTTTGACACAATCCTTGTGTTTTGCTGCGGAGTGGGGGGGGGGGGGATAGTTTGATTAGTGAAAACAAGTCAACGATTGACAGCTCGCGGGAAGGCGCAGCCATTATGGAGTTTATGAAGCCGCACTCTCCCATTTCTTCACAGGCTTTGAGGTGGACGGCTAAAGGAAGGACCCGGTCTCTGGGCTTCAGAACACAGCATATGCAGTTGGATATCCACCAGTGTATTAGTCACCAAAATCCATATTAATCAAAACAATGTTTTTATTTTTATTTATTTTTTTGGTATTTTTCCTCTTATTCACATTTTGTATTATTATTATTATTATTATTATTATTATTGAGGTGATATTATTGAGGATGGTGAGGCATCATATAAGCTGTTTGAATCTTCTGAAGGACACTGCATGTGTAAACACACACACACACACACACACACACACTTTCCGCACTTTCTCTGGGCCAAGGACAGCACATCTATTTCAGCTCAGATGAAGTAACGTCGGGACAATTTATGAAAACGACGTGATTAGCAGGGACGAGGCATCACCGCAAATTGTGCCAACTTTATGGATCACTTCCTGTGTCTCCTACGGGTCACATCCAGTGAGGTTATTGAGCACAGGCAGATTTTTAATTTTCGGTATCTGAGTGTGAATGTTTCCCTCATGAGCCCCTTGTTAAGATTTTTGAAGATGTTCCAGTGTGGGGTGATTAATAACAACAACAACAACAACAACAACAACAACAATAACAATAATAATAATAATAATAATAATAATAATAATAATAATAATAATAATAATAATAAATATGCAGGGTGTCACTCTCTCTTCACCGACAGAGAGGGCTGCCCCTGGTCTGCAGTTGCAAGACATCTTAAAGAGCCCAGATACAGTCGCCGAAATATACAGCTGATATGAGTTAACAGCTTCTTCACTGTCTCGCTGTTATATGTGCAGTGCTGACTGTTGTGTTTCTTCCCTTTCAGAGTCTCTAAAATGATGTTCTTTCAGGGAAAAAGTAAATTGAAGAAAATAAGCACAATAGGGCTGTGGTATATACGACGACACTTAGTAAATCATGGCCTCCTGCTGCATCAGTGGTGAGATATTTGCAGCTGTTGACATAAGCAGACATCAGTGTTTTATCAGTGCATATGAAGCTTGCAAGTTATACAGCTCTTATGAAGCACTATTCATGAAAGTGTTATATGAAGTGAGTGCAGGGTGGAGTATAGGGTACATACTGAAGCTGGAGGAATTGAAGTATGGTGCTAAAATTCTCACTGATCTGCAGCTTAATTCTTATTTGAATGTTGCTCAGAAAATTACACCTGGACTCTTCTCCCTCGAAAGGAAGCACAGAACGTAGTCATTATTGTCCTGTTCAAGCACCCGTCCCTCATTGATTCCCTTACCTGATACATCCTGATCAGTGCAATACCATTTATTACTGGGGGCCTCTCCTATTGATGCATGAATTTAATTCGGTGAATTAATATGAAAGCTTGTCGCTTATCTCTTTAGGGGCATAGCTATCAGAGAAGAGTAGTTTTTTTTGGAATCTTTTTTTTCCCCTACAGTATTTCGAAGTCAGTGTTCTAGAACTCCACTGCTTTCAGTTACCGGCAGCGATTGTGACATCAGCGTTAGAATGTTCGGTTAAGAACATTCTAATCACATATTTGTGATCTTACACCTCAGAGGGTTAATTTGCTCTTTAATCTCAACCCGTCACATGGTTCTACTGCATATATGTGCTTGAACTGCCGGGGGGGGGGGTTGAGGGTGCTTGGTGGTGGGCGGCGGGGGGGGGGTGGTGTCCTATTTATTTTTTTCCCTTGAGCCATTTCAGTTACTTGCCGCTAAGTTTGCACTGACCCCGAACTGAACTGATTTTTTTTTTCTTTCATTTTTTTTTTTTTTTTTTCCTGCAAGGTTCGGGTCCCAAACTTTCATGTCCCCCCCCCCCCCTCGACTGGCCACGCTGGGTGACTTCTGTGGGAGGGGGAGGGACGGGACACGCCCGCCGGGGATTGAGCCAGCGCCCGCAGAACAGGCTGCCGATGTGCCGGAGACGGAGAGATAATGTCCCTGGGGAGTGGATTTGTACAACAAGGGAGTCCTGAGATATGCAGGGGCTCCATAAGACCTGGAAACATCAAGGCCTCCAATGCAAATGCATTTCCCATCTTGCGCTTTTTTTTTTTTTTTTTCCTCCGCATTTCCACCGTGCAAGATCATGTGGTGCTTGCAGACCAGAATGTAATTTTCATATCCTGTGATGCACACCATGTGTACTGTGTATTAAAAAAATGGGTCTCTGGGAACTTGTTTATTTCTTTGTTTTTTTTTTTGTTTTGTTTTTTGTTTTTTCACAGAGAAAAAAATAATAATTTAATAACAATAACTAGAGGGGTTCTTTAAGAGTTTACGGGGGTGCTTTCATGTAATTCTTGTTAGTCTAGCGGGACTCAGAAACAGAAAGCCGGGACTACATTTTGTTTACTCTCCAGCACCCAGTGGCACTGGGCACCGCTCCTGCTGGGTTAAAAGAGTGAAGGAGATCTGAGATGGGATGACGCAGTGGGTCACATTTCGTGTGTGCGTGTGTGTGTGTCTGTGCGTGTACATGCGTGTATGTGTGTGTGTGTGTGTGTATCTGTCATAAATGGAAGAAATTTTGCGTTAATTTCTAATGAATTGGCATGTCAATGACTCCCTGACATTGGTTCCGAGAGTCTGTGTCCATGTGTGAATGTGTGTACATCTGTGTTTGCATGTGTGTGTATTTGCATGCATGTGTTTGTGTTTTTTTAAAATGTGTGTACATGTATTTGTGCGTGTGTGTGTGCATGCATGTGCATGTGTGTGTGTGTGTGCGTGCGTGTGTGTGTGTTTGCGCGTGTAATTGCGTATGTGCATGTGTGTGTACATGCGTGTATGTGTGTGTGTTTGTGCGCGCGCGTGTGAGTGTCTGTGTGTGTGTGTGTGTTTGCGCGTGTGTGTGTGTTTGTGTGCGCGCGTGTGAGTGTCTCTGTGTGTGTGTGTGTGTCTGTGTGTGCGTGTGCATGTGCGTGTGCGTGTGTGTACATGTGTGTATGTGTGTGTGTTTGTGCACCGCCGTGTGAGTGTCTCTGTGTGTGTGTGTGTGTGTGTGTGTGTGTGTGTGTGTGTGTGGTCCCATGTGATCAGGATGCTTCAGCCCGGGGTGCTTCGGATGCACTCAGCTATCTGCACCGGGGTTAATGTGCACCCGTCACACCGGCCCAATCTATCACGGGGGGGGGGCGGCTGTCTGCGCGCGGGCCCCCTGGCGCTCCCGGTCGCCGTGCCGACACCCCATCCTTGCGCCGCGGTGACCGCTCATTTCGGGCAGATGATGGAATCCGCCGTCGCCCCCTCTGAAGTGGCTTCGGGGGCCCAAATCCACGAATGTCAGAGATCCTTTAGCCTCCCGCGCCCTCTCGGAAACATCATGAATAATGCCAGCCTTCACCTCGAGGAATTTCCATGCGCCGCAATGTGTTCTGACAGTCCCCAAATCTATCAAAACCCGCCGCGTCTCTCTGCAGCCGTGCATTCTGGGAATCTTAGGCTGAAAACAGCATATTCCGCTCCCCCCACCCCCCTTTAAAAAAAAGAAAAAAAAAAAGTCATTTCTGTTATTAGTGCCTTTTTACATTTATGACTCAGACATCAGGAGCATCGAGTGGCGAGACTGTGTCGAGTGCTAATTCGATATGACGGGCGGCACGTGCACTGGATTTCTCTGCTATTGGTGGGACCCGAACTGACCTCCAGAATTCATTAACTAACTTGTACCTAACTCTGACTCTGACAATAACGAACCAGCGTACATTTCGCACGCGCATTTTATACCGTGTCCCGCGAAGGCTGGCGTGCGTTTAGAGTGCAAACTGGTGTCCACATTTCATACCACAGGGGGAGAGACTCTGATTCAGGACACGCGTGAGTCAGCCAAGCAAGCAGTTTGACAAAACGCCAAAAGAGTTCAAAATGCTGCAGAGGCTTTTTGAATCAGTCGGCTGTTGCTCGGACAACTTTGATACAGAAGTTATAACATTTAAAAATGATTTAAAAAAAAATTGAATTCATCCATTTCCAATCCATGTATCACCTGCTTATTTAATAAATATGCCACACACTCCAAAGCCAATAAAACCATAAAATAGCAAACAGGAACACTACACAAACAAACCAGTGCGGCATTCACAGCTAACCGATGGCGATCTCCGCACCACTCCAGCCTGCGTTTGTTTGACCTTTCGGATGTTCAGCAACATGTTTCTCAGCGGCTGTTTCTCCCAAACACACGCGCGAGAAGCTCAGTGAAGCCCGGGCCTTAAAAAAAAGCAGCAGATGGTACTCTTGTAAATGGTCATGCGCCGACACGGCGGCGCTGGTAAACATGACGCTGCCGCCGGTGCTTCGCCTCACCCTCGCGAGTAAACAAAAAAAAAAAAAAAAAAGGTCAAAGTCGACGGCGAAACACGCGTGACTTTGGGTTCTTGCGTGCGCGTTTTTGGCCCGGGAACGCCTTTAAATCAGATCGTTAAGACGTTAAAATGGCCAGCCACTTTTATTCCTGACCAGTGGCGTCTGCGACTTTCTTAACTTGTTTAAATATCAAGCGCACCTAAAGTTCCCAGCTCAAACAGTTCAATAAGCACCCAGCATTATTTAAAAGAAATAATTTTGTTCTTATTATAGTTTATTGGTTTATTTTACCAGAGCTAGTGATTCATATATAATTATTTGATCATGGTCTGATAATGAGTGTCTCCTCCTCATAATCAGAAATCTCTCAGAAGCATAAGAACAGAATTCCTTGACTTGTGTACACTGTAAACCAAAAAAAAAAAAAAAGAAGAAAGTTCAGTTTACTCAAATGGTTTGAGTAAACTGATTTTGAGGAACCATTTGTGTAAGGCAATGTAATCTATTAAAATATTGACTGGTCTTTAACAGTTAACAGTCTATTTAAAAAAAAAAAAACTCTTTTTAATATACCAATATTTCCTTAAGAGGAGACTACTCAGTTGGTTAGTGAAATTGTGTTTATGTTTAATATTGTGCCACCATGCTTACCAAGGCTTAAACAGCACTCAAAACTGGCGTGTTATTCTGAGCGAGAAAGATACTTGTTTGTTCGGTACCTTGGCTGTCAGTAATGGCAATCTCGGATCCAAAATTCCAAAATGAGAGAATGGCCTTTCTTTAAAAAAACAAACAAACAAAAAAACCAAGTTCAATACAAGCCCAGAAGGAGAGCAAAATCCCATGTTCACCAGCTTCCTTTGATCAGCTCTCATTTTATGGAAAACAAAAAAAAAAAAAGAAAAAGAAAGAAAGAAAAAAGAAAAATGTATCTTGTACTTTTTACGCTTGAAGCAAATAATATTGAGCGTGGAAGAAAAAAAATGTTCTGGCAAAATCTTAAGGGAAAAAGAGCTCTCGTTTTTAAACATTATTATTCTGTATTTTGCAGTCATTAGTTATGGGTGTTACATCACTTTATCTTCTGATTTTATTATATCAAAAAGCAGAAGATGACAATAATAAGTTAACTAAAAAGCATGTTTTACATTTTTGCATCTAAGGACCCATATGTATTACACCCTATTGCATGTTTCATGTTTTAAGGAATGAATGAATGAATTCATGTATGCATGGATGCATTAATGAATGAATTGTAATCACCAGTTATGACTCTTTGGGACCATGCTGCCAAGCCATTGGGTGTGAAATACTCTGTGTAAAATCAATTCAGATAGATCCATCACTTCTCACCAGCAGCACGTGAACCTATTTACTTTCACTTCAAATCGCTCGATAGCCTTCTCAAAAAAAAAGAAAAAAAAAAGAAAAAGAAAGTTGCACCGCTGTTCCATGAACATTCCGATATTGAAGTGTATTACATGTTGCTGGAGTGTGCTGAGTACTTGAGAAAGAAATTGAGTGCACATTACATGTATGGCGTCCTCCCTAAGCAGCAAGTCCTAAACGAGTAATTTGCCCAATCATGTGTGCTCACGGGCGGGAGAAGGATAATTGGTGCTCCTCACACACGCGTGCGTGCCCGTGACGGCGTACAGGTGAGTCTGAATCAAGCATGGAATTAACCTCCAGGGACCGTTTTAGCGAAACGGTGCGGATAAAACAGTCGCACGTCGACGAGAATTATTTTTAGCCGCCCGGCTCTCGGCTTCTAACTGGTTTAAAAAAAATCCCCTCGATCGCCCAACAAGAACCAATAAACTGAGAGGAAAATGTACTTGATCCTTGCCTTTGCTGCGCGAAGTTTGCTTTTACAAACCCACAGCCTCGTTTCCATCTACTACATAATATTTTAAGTGTGTTATTTTTTTTTAGCATGAACAAAAGGTAACAAGTAATTTGTTGTACAAAAATAAATTTCATTTTAAAAAAAAACTTACTCGAACTAAATAAAATTAAAAAAATGTTTTTGACAATGGCAGGGAAGTAAATGGTAAAAATATCATTGTGCTTCCGTAAGTACATGACCTAGTATGAGGAAGTGCTTCTCGTGTTTTTTTTGGTCCGGCACGTACATAAAGATTGTGCTTTATAGCAATCAGAGGGACCTATTCCTTTCTGTTTGTCCAGATTTCTGATGCCTGGGCCTCGAGCCAGAATGCTTCCCTCCTTTTTTTTCTCTCCTCGGTGAAGCAGTTGTCCGGGCGAGGTCTGCTGCAGTCGGACATGCTTTGCTTCAGCTGGTGGATGGCGGTGCTAGTGAGATGGAAGAGCCAGCAAGGCGGAGAGAAGGTAATTAGCACATGCTGGTCATTAACGAGCACAGATTAGGCATGAGCTGGCCTGGCAGACCGCCACGGACCTGGCGGTTATGAGCCTGACAGTTACGGGCCTGTCGGTTATGGGCTTGGTGGTTATGGGCCTGATGGTTTTGGGCTTGGTGGTTACCGGCCTGTCGGTTATGGGCCTGATGGTTATGGACCTGACTGTTATGGGCTTGGTGGTTACTGACCTGTCGGTTATGGACCTGTCTGTTATGGGCTTTGTGGTTACAGACATATTTAATCTCAAAACAAATGTGACCACTGGAGCGGGTCGCCATGCTGGACAAAACGTGGCCTGGCATTTTCTCCTGCAGCCTGCATTTATGTACACATATTTAAAAATGGGTGTGGATTTATGAAAGGAACGTTTTAAATGGCAGCCACTCAGTGGGCGGGGGCCCCGGACGTCGGCAGAGGGGACCCCCCCACTGTGAGGTCTTAATGAAAGATCAGAGTGACCATCCAAAGCCTGGCGGTGAGCAGCGCACTCCAAAAAAGCCCCAAAATAATCTGTTTTGTCTCTTCTTAATGGCGACCATTTTGTATTCATTAAGCTCAAAATGCTGGCAAACTGAAAAGCCATTTCACTCACAGCTTGAGCACAAAGCTTGTTTGCTTTTTAAAAAAAAAAATCTCTGCCAAATACAAGCATAGGCCTAATGTGTTTGATGGGCTTGGATGGCACAGTTTTCATAGGTGAAGGGTGAGGAGAGTTTGGGATGGTGTTGCTCATCATAATGAGTTGCCCCCATACAATAACCCGCCCCCTCCTTTTTTTCATTTGATTTTTTTCTTCTTTACTTGTGTACTTAGATCATGGAGCTCAGAAACAGCTCCTACAGGTGAGAGCAGATGTAGTAATTAACTCTGACATCTCAGAATCTCCTGTATCCAAGTGACTCCTGTCACATCTGGTCTGTTCCACAGCACCGTGCATTCACGGTGTATTTATGAACTACAAACCCATGTACTGTACCGTAGACTTCTACACACATTCACCTACACCTACACCTAAACCTACGCATGCAGAGTTTTGATAAGTATTATATTTTTTTAAGGTCTGGATTATACTTTTTTTTTTTCTTTAGAGAAAAAACTAGGTAGCAAATTTAAGTCAAATTGTGTCCTGAAAATGTGATTGATAAATCTGCCAACTCCTTCAATGAAGAACTGCTGCACTTGGAAGTATGCGGGGGTCTCTATAACACCTTGCACAAATGTTCCACGACCCCTTCTCCAACAAAGCGAATGCTTCATTACACTTTATTAGAACTATACAATATAAGTGTCCTTAATGGTACAATAAGAGTGACACTACTGTACATATGTCATAACCAGTCATGACAATGTTCTCACAGCGCGTGACCCATAAGTGTCAACGCTATCGCAATATGTTCTGCGATTATGTTGATCTGTTTTGGGAAAAATTCGTGTGATATTATGACATGTAGGAAAGCTTCATCTGGCTGTTATGACTGCTTATGACAGGTGTTACATCATGTTTCTCCATAATTACGTAGGCTTTATGACACACAGTTAAACAGCCAGCCTCGGGCACTGGGGCCAGTGCCGTTCGGTGCACACTGGATAAGCAGAAGCGTTTTGATTGATTTTATTATTGTGACTTCTCGAATAAAAGCTGGACAAAAGAAATAAAGGACATACTGAATGGCCCTTCTGTTGCATATAGGCTTGTGTAGCCTGAAGGTCCTATTTTATATCCAACAAAAAAAAATCTGTTCACATTGAAAATCTGGGATATAAATTGATGGCCCACACCAAATAAATCATTTTATCCAACCCACATTTTACAAAGAAAGTAACTTGTTTTCTTCCTAGAGTAGATAGTGCTGTGAAGTAGTTTCATGCATGCTACGAAGTTATCAATGCAAAGAGGTTATATGTTTTCTTCTAGACCTTAGCGGCTAACCGTTACCGTGTTAATGCTTGCCTTCCATACTTCCCTAGCCAGCAAAAACGGCTGCAGCTGATGCCCCCCAAAATTATATTATTCTTGCAGCAACTTTTTCTTTAAAAGGAAAAAGAATTAACAGCATAGGCTCCAGCACCCCCAGCGACCCTGCCCAGGATAAGCGGGCATAGATAATGGATGTATGGATGGATGGATGGAAAAACAATCAGCTGGTATCCATTTTCAATGGGCGGGGAGATTCGCATCGGTACGGTCAGCTCATTTTGAGAGTAAAAGTTTCACCTTCTGTCACGTCCCGTGTAAATTCTGCTCACCAGCCAGCAGAAGGCACAGTTGCCTCACACCCAAAGTCTCAAACCACCCCCCACTACCCCCCTCCCTCTTGTCTCTGGCACAACCCATGGCCAGGACATTGGGATATGGGCGTGCCAGTGACCTGCCCCTTTTTCTTATGAAACTGTACACCCAGTCATCTGAGAGAAAAGGCACATTAAAGACAGTGGTTTCCAGAGCTGCCCCTCCCAACCCCTCACCCCCTGCAACCCCCCCCGCCCCCCCACCCCCCCCCCCCGTCCCCCTCACTCGCTCCTTCCAGGTGTAACTGGATAGCACGCGGCCTGTTTACGAGCCCTAATGTCTGACGGGGAGTTAAGCCTCCTTGGCCCGGTTCGGGACGGCGGCGGGGCCCCTGTTCCTGCCCCGCTTGGCTGGGACGGGGGAATTCGATAACCCCTCGTCTCCTGCGGGTCCTAGGGGGGGGGTGTGAGCTGAGAGCTGAGGCCACGTGACCCAGCCGAGGTCTGGGGTTTAAATCCCCCCCCCCCCCCCCAAAAAAGAGGCCGATGCAAATGCATGCCCAGGCAGGAGGCGAGTGAGACAGGGTGGGGGGTGGGGGGGGCGTGGATCTCAAACCAGGACGGCTTACAAAGGAATGCTCTGGGACAATTCCAATTGAAGAGAGAGAGAGAGAGAGAGAGAGAGAGAGAGAGAGACGTAGTGAAGGAAGGAGAGAATAAAAATGAAAGGCTCCCTTGCATACTTCTTAATAAAGGTCAAGTACGTAAACGCAACAGGGTGTGTGCGCGCCATTATTATTATTATTATTATTATTTTTTAAATAGGTGGCAATTTGTAATAAATACCCTGTTAAGATTAAGTGTTAATATGACTCTCCGACATATTTGGTTGCAATTTGTTTTAATGAGGGGCTGCACTAGTACTGGGACCCCCCCCACCCCCCCACCACCACCCCCCCGCCCCCCTGTCTCCCCTCCTCTCCACCCCATTCCCACCCATATTTTTCTTGCTATTTGCACACATTTGCCTGAGGAAAGCTTAGAGACACTAAAAAAAGAAAGATTTACGGACTGAGGACGTTCAGTGTGCAGGCTTGCAGTGATGATTGGACAATTCCCTTTTTTTCATGTCACAGGGCCACATTCATAACAGGAATGTCTTGTCTTCCCATAATGCTGTGGCTCATCCATGCATATTTATCCGAAAAACAAAGAGGGACTGTACACAGATATGGCATTATGAAAACAATCTTGTCCATATTTCGACGGGGGACAGATATTCAAATATTCATACGGTCTTGTTTTTTTTCTTTTTTTTTTCCCTTGACCATAAAACATGCATTACTCAGATGTATTTCCCCACCCCCCCTCTCCTTGTCAGATCTCTCTGATAAACATAAACAAGAAAAGCACATAAAATGGAAAAAATCTGTTTCCTCATCAGAACCAACCGGGGGGGGGGGGGGCGGGGGACTTTTTGGGAAAATGAACGCCTGCTGAAGATCTGACTATTCTCACGGACAGAGAAGGAAAAAGGTAATGAGAATAATTGTGAAACAGGATGCTGGGGTCTTTAAAAAAAAAAAAAAAAAAAAAAAAGATTATTTCTGAATCAGCTAATCCCTGCCCCCATTTTCTCTCTCTCTCTCTGTCTCGGTTCCACCCTCGCCCCCTCTCTCTGTCTTTCTCTCTCTCTCTCTCTGTCTCTCTCTCTCTCTCCGTGGCGTGGTGCGGCTCGGCTCGGCGCGGCTCGGCGGGTACGTGCGCGCGACCGCTGTAAAGGAAATTTCAATTTGTTTTGACAATGGTGTAATCTGGGGGAACTGTCGCGCCCCTTGTGTGGGTCATCACTCTTAATGCAGTGCGTGTCACCGCTTTCCCCGGGACCGGCAGGAGAAATGATCCCCCCCCCCACCCCCCCCACGATACATATGAAACAGGAGTCATGCATAAACATGGGGCCGGGCGAGGGCGGGGGGGTGGGCAGGGGGGGGGGGCGAGGGGGGAGGAGGCGAGGTGATGTCGCCGCGGGAGATTGCTCGCTGGCTGTGATTCTGGACGGAGCACTCACACCCCCCCCCCCACCTCCCCCTCGCCCCCTACCCCCTCCCCCCCACACACACCCCCTTCCCCCCCGCCGTCTCTCTCCCACAGGTCATTATTATTCATGAGTTTAGGGGTGTCGAGCCATAAGCCCCACCTCAAATTACCGTCCTCCTGTGATATCTCTGGGTGATGGACTGTCGCCGCGGTGACGGAAGATGCATCAAAACGGGGGATCTGTCGGCAGCCGGGGGGGGAGGGGGCGGGGGGGCGCAGCCCTGGCCCGTGACCGCGCCCCCTCCCGCCGTCTGTCCGGCGGCCATCTTTGTTGTTTGTCGTCCCGCTCCCAATAGCGGCCCTGTCTGAGGGGCGCTCTGTCCACCCCGCGTTTCAGTGTCTCTAACGGGTCGCCCCTGTTCTGTGTTTGGGCTGTACCCCCAAACCATTCAGACGGGGCCGCCCTGCGGCAGGAGGTAAGGCCCTCGAGTCTGGCGACGATGTCAGAGACACACGGCACTAAACAGTGTGAATTGGGTTTTGTGGCCATTGGGAAAAACACATGGGCATACACACACACACACACACACACACACACACACACAGACACACACACGCAAGCACACACGCACGTGCTCAAAAACAAATTCACACCACAAACTGTGCGTTCTCAATAAGATCCAGGCTTTCCTCCAGCTGTGTGATTTGGCTTTTTTTTTTTTAAAGGGGTAAGACACTTTACTCCTCCTCCCAGTTTATCTATTTGTTTCTGTGTAGGAACAGAGACATTGGACGCTGGCCCTTTAATTGCAATGTATATGTATATATTACCAAAAAAAAAAAAACAGACTGCCTAGCCTGTATGTACAAGCTACATTCCACAGGGAGGTGTTTTCAATTCAGTCATTATCGGGGGGGTCACTCGGGGTCAAGTTCACTGCCGTGCAAAAAAACAGCACTCCCTGTGCCACCCACGTTACAGTGCACGACAGCAGGACAATTATGTGAACTATGATACCCAAATTTAGCGTTGTACTTAGTTTGAAAAAAGAAAAAAGAAAAAAAAAACGAAAATAAACAAACAACAAAACATACAGGGAGGCGACAGAGACCGTGACAAAATACACACGCACTCAGATTCTCGGGGGGGTTTGGGGCGGGAGTGGGGGGGGTAGGTGGATTGTGGGTGGGGAGGGGGGGTTTGGGGCATAATGATGCTATTAGTATGCATGCAGCCGAGTCCAGATGTACCTCATTTCATAGTCCTAACCCCCCACGCCCCCCCCTCTCCTCCAGTAATGGCTTTAGACACTATTCAAATTAGGGACCACTCAAAGACCACGGGCACCAAAGGAGGGGAGGGGGGTCAAAGGGGTGGCGGTGTGGGGGGCGTGGGGGGCACTGCGAGATAATGCTCGTCAGCGAATGAAACATCGCCGCCGTCGTCCAGTCACGCCGCCCCCTGCGGCTGCGTCTGTGACATCACAATGGAGGCTATCTGCCCAGAGGGGACGCCGTGGCGACACAGCGGACTCTGAATATTAAACTGGGGCGCTGTTCACTGTGTACAGTCCACTACAGCTGGTGACCGGGGAGTGGGGGGGGTGGGGGAGAGATAGGGGAGAGAGAGAGAGGGGAGAGACAGGAAGGAGAGAGAGAGAGAGGCAGAGAGTGGGAGAGAGAGTGAGGGAGAGAGAGAGAGATGCAGAGAAAGGGAGAGAGAGAGACAGAGAGGCAGAGAGTGAGAAAGAGGGAGAGAGGGAGAGAGAGGCAGAGAGTGGGAGAGAGAGAGAGTGAGAGAGTGAGGGAGAGATGGAGAGAGAGGGGGGAGAGAGAGAGAGAGAGCGGCAGAGAGTGAGAGGGAGAGAGGCAGAGAGAGAGAGAGAGAGAGTGAGAGAGAGAAAGAGGGAAAAAGAGAGAGAGAGGGAGAGAGGGAGAGAGAGAGGAATCGAGGCTGGGGACTGGAAACAAACCCTCCCAGCAGAGCAGTGTGCCGCGGCGCAGCTCCCATTAGCGGCCGCTGCATGTGGCGCAGAACCTACGGCGTGTTTACTCAGATGGGCAATTTGCAAGAAACGGGCCGCGGGGATCAGGGGATTTGGCGAGGGGGAGGAAGAGAGGGGGAGCGGGGTGGGGCGGGGCGGGGGGGGTGGGCGGGGGGGTGCTGGGGGGGAGAGGCGGCCTATGCAAATGAACATTTCCCATCAGGCCGAGGAGGCGCGGCGAAAAGGAGAAACGGACACCTCTCTCCGGGGCGGCCATCTTGTGCGTCCCCCCCCGCCCCCGTCCGTCCCCCCCCGACGCTAATTCTGCCCCGAAGCGCGCTCGTACAGTTCTCCTGTTTGGGGTCAGATTGCTGTAATTATTGTTTTGCCGTCAGGTCACCGTTATTGGCCAAGTATTTCACACTGTGAAGTTAATCATGATTTACTATGAAAAAAAAATAATGTAAGTTAAACCGCCTTGGCTGGGGCCTTGCTAATTGAGCGAGCCTTTCCACAGCACACTTCATCTCGTACAGTAGATGGTAATCATGTGTACTTTTAAAAATAATAATCTTTTTTTTTCATATAGGGAGTGTTACTGTATTAAAACAGAGAAAGAGAAACATGAAGAGTGACATCCATATTTTTGATTTATTTAATTTGGGGTGTTTTAAAAAAAAAATTTTAACCACAATGCTTGCTTTGTTGAGCTTGATTAAACTGGGATGAGCTGGACCCAGCAGTTTGGTGAAATTTGAGACATTTTTTTAAAAAGCTTTTGTTAGCATATGCTAGGTAGCCTGTCTATACGCAGGAAAGTAGAGACAGAAATCTCAGCACTGGTACACAGAAGACTATTTCTGAAGAGTTTATTACGGTCCGACGCTGCTCGTCGTTAGCCTCTGCCAGCCAGCGCGTGATTGGAAGCCCGTCTTTCTCAACGTTCCGTGGAACATTCCAAAGTCAACTGGTTTTGGGGCCGCTCCGTTGCCGTGGCGGCGATGTTATTGATGAGCCATGGAAACCGCTGGGTGGAGTCCAGCGATTGGCCGTCTCCGTGAACCCTCAGATCTGGTCATGGACCCCGACGGGGACCGAGGGAACGTCTCTGCACTCCCAAAGAAAAACAAAAACACGTGGCCGACGCCCTTTTCTTCGCCGTCATTCAGTCACACGGGGACCCGCAGCCCCGCTGGCACCACCAGGTGACTCAACAGCGAGGCATTCTGGGATGGCGGGGACGCGCTGGCCGCCCGCACACAAAGATTTGGCAAGATCTGGAGTTGTTGAAAAGGCGTAAATCCTTTTGGAAATGAAAACCTCGGGCCTTACTTTTTCCCCCTCTTTGAAAATGTTTGCACACGTGCTCAGAGCTGAGCTTTATGTTGATTTAGTAATGGAGACAGTTTCTTTATTCTTATGTGACTGTGTGTGTGTGCGTGTGTGTGTGTGCAGGAGCGTGTATGCGTGTTCATGTGTGTATGAGTGTGTGCACGTATATGTAGCATTTGTGTGTGTATGTGTGTGTACATGTATGCACCTGTGCCTGTATGTGTATGTACATGTGCGTATGTGTGTGTGTGCATGCATATACGTGTATGTAGGCACCTATGCATTTACATGCACAGGATGTCTAAATTGCCATTGGCGGGCAGTGAAACTATACATCTCATCCTCTGATAGCTTGTTGCTCACCATGCCTGTTAAATGCAGCATTAGCTGGCAGTCAGGCTAATAGAGATCATTATCAGCTGCTGAGAAACAGAGGGGAAATGTGCCAGACTGGGAGCCGAAGACTACGGCGCTGTTTGATGACCTCACTCCGAGCCTGATTAATGGGCTCTACAGAAAATGTGCCAGACCAGGACCTGGAGACTACGGCGCGGTTTGATGACCTCACTCCGAGCCTGATTAATGGGCTCTACAGAAAATGTGCCAGACCAGGACCTGGAGACTACGGCGCGGTTTGATGACCTCACACACTGAGCCTGATTAATGGGCTCTACAGAAAATGTGCCAGACCAGGACCTGGAGACTACGGCGCGGTTTGATGACCTCACTCTGAGCCTGATTAATGAGCTCTACAGAAAATGTGCCAGACTGCGAGCCGAAGACAACGGCGCTGTTTTATGACCTCACTCTGAGCCAGATTAATGGGCTCTACAGGGAGGAAGCAAGACGCGAAGCTCATTGGCTTGGCCGTCGCCCCAATGAAATGTTCAGTGTTAAATCATCTCTTAGGGAGTGCATGCGGTCCCTGTTGGACTCCATCCAATCCATCCATCCATTGTCTATACCCGCTTATTTCTGGTCAGGGTCACGGGAGGTCCTGGAGCCTATCCCAGCATGCATTGGGTGAGAGGCAGGACTTTACCCTGGACAGTTTGTCATGGTGTATGTTGGATGTGTGTTGGGCTGTTATAGTATAATTAACACCAGGCATTTTTCTGTGTGCATCTTTTTTCTGAACCGCCCGCGTTTTATTCCCATTGTTTAGGAGGCCCATGGAGAGTCAGTCGTCTCTGAGCGGCTGGAACGCACCGCGGTCTGAGAGGAAGCTGTGTAATGTGTCTGTGGTCCGGGTGTTAACGACAGGTCAGTGCCTCGGGGGCTGAGGTTAGCCGTCTGTGGACGGGCGGAGCGGTCAGTGGCTTAACCCCAAGAAAAGGCCTTCCGGCAAGGCCGGCCAAAGATAGCTACCATGTCGCTCCCTCGACGATTCGACAGAAAACAAACAGATAAACATGTCAGACTGAGTTTGTACAAGGCCCCTGGTTTACTTTTCTTTTATGGGATAATGAAAGTGATCTAATAACATCACATTTTGGCACAATTCACTCCTTTGAATGAGCGAGTTATGTCCAAAATTATACAGTTTCACTCAGACCCTCAAGCTACATTTCACCGATGTCGCTAGGCGACCAAAGGAAGCCAGACAAACGCATTAATAAACTAACTTTTTAGTTTATTAAAAAAAAGTTTTAACTATTGTGCAGTGTGTATGATAACTCAAATTAATCTGTACAGTTGATTAAATGTGCAGCTCTGAAGTTATAACTCACACTTAATGAGCTTCTTCAAGTAGTTATTCTTGGCCACCCCTCTGTTCTTTTAAGTTGTTTAACAGCTTGAAGATGAATCCTTCCAGCGTTCCCTTGTTCACTCCCAAAAGTACGTATTTATTTTTTGGTTGTTCCAGGCACTCCCCAAGGCAACCCTCGCACGTGTTTAATTTTGGTGATGAGACAATGAGACCCGAAATGGGAGGTGATACCGTATGTCCATCAATGCAGAGCAATAGTTTTGATTGGTTAAAACAAATCAACAAAGTCAGTGATTGGCAGGTCACGATAGCTCCACCCATTATGCTCTGCTTCACTTCCCTGTCATTGTCTGGAGTGACTCACAAGGGACACAGGAGAGCAAAGAGGAGGGTGATCGAAATACAGTAACTCCCCAGAGGGGGAAAGCATGAGGTGTATACAGTATATAAATTATGTGTTCCCAAGTGAGACAGCAAGAGCAAGAAGTGCAGACTCATTATTGGGCTCGCGAATCCACTGATGCTCACTTGTACGGTGGATGTGCGCAACCAAACAGTGTCCCTGATTCTTATTTTCTCAAAGAAAAGCCCAAAATCTCTTCTTAAAGAGAGGGAGAGAGACAGAGAGAAAGAGTGTGTGTGAGAGAGAGAGAGAGAGAGTGTGTGAGAGAGAGAGAGGGAGAGAGAGAGAGAAAGAAAGAGAGAGAGAGAAATGGCATGTGCGAGAGAATGGCAGTGTTTTCCTCCTGCACTTCACTTTTCGCGGGTGATGTAAGATGGCGGGTGCTCTTGTTAGAGTGACATTTACCACCAGGGGGAGGGGGGAGGCGGGGTGCAGGGTGAATCCAGGGTCATCCCCTGTCAAGGATCCAGCATCTTTCTTAAAGGGGGGGGGGGGGTGGAGGAGGAGGATGGGGGGGAGCAGTCAGGCTGAGGCAACCTGGCCATCAGAAAGGCAAACTGGAATCGACACCAGGAAATATCTGCTCCTACTTTCCATCCATATGGTAGAAATAAAGACCTACGTAATGGGATCAAAGCATTGGACCTGCTGGTTGACCACCAGGGTGCCACTGTCCCTAAACAGGCCAGAAGGACTCCACTCTGCCTTCATACCCCAGGTCAGGTCTCACTCAAGCATTTATTTCAATCAACTACAAGGGGCCTTGCCTTTCAGACGTACTGTTAAAACAATCATGATAAAAATTAAATCAAATGTTGCATTGGCATTCTGGCACTTGGGTCATAATTACAAAGGGAGGACTGAGATCTACATGCATTCTTTCTGGCCACTAAAATGAATTTTTAAAACCTTTCTGCTCATTAATAAGAACAGATTGTACCATTCGTTTTTAAATGAAGAGTGGATAACACACTGGTTTTTAGGTCTCATTTTTAAACTCATCTCCCACACTTGCAACTGTGAGTCATAAATGACAAACACACCTACTTTGGCACTTGGATGAGTTGTGAAACGTAAGAGATTCTGCATTAAATTCCTGCCAAAGTCCTTTCTGAGAATAATATTTGCTAACATGTTCAAATCCTCGTAAATCAGCTCCATATTGCACCGGCCGATTGCCTTCCAGTGTTTTTCTCGCACGTCTACCTTCCACATGTTGACATACAGTATGCTGGTTTTCTCGGGAGCCCAAGCACTTTTTAAAATCTGCAACATCCCTAAAAAAATTTGACCGTGCAGTAGCACTGCTAACAAAACTGTCAAGTAATGTTCAGAAAACAAAGCCAAGTAGAGGATAATTTCACATGAAACACATTCGTAAAACCTCAGGGACATCAGCGAAACTGCAGAGAGACAAAATCAGAAGTTATCGTTCATGCAGCAAAACTGGTCTTATGCAGCTCGCTAACAACACTAGCTTTGCATTCTTCATTCGTGAGACTTCATGAGAAGTTATTAATAGGCCAGTTATTAAAACAACCAGATACAGCAGTATAAAGTATCCACCATGAACGTTCCACCAAGTATTTTTCTTAATTGTTTGTGGAAGGCAAGTGAAGACATCAACTGATTATGTAATAAGCTTTAGTTGCCCATATGTATGCAGGCACTGAAAGAAGAAAAGACAACCAACACAGCTATGACTTCAACCAACAACCAATGTTCAGCACCATTTGTGAAGCATGTTGTGTGAAGCATGTGTTCTGTGAAGCACACGTTCGGTGAAACAGGTGTTCTCCAAAGCAGGTGTCCTGTGAAGCAGGTGTTCCATGGAGTAGGTGTTTCGGGAAAAAGGCGCCCTAATAAATCTCCACAGAGACTTTGCCGGGACTTCACAACCACAAAAATAAGGGGTGGACTGTTTGCCTGCTAAGCCCCCCCCCCACCTTGTCCCCATTCCCTGCAGCCCACCATCTCCACACCTCCAAAAAAAAAAAAAAAACACCGGGACAGTAATTCTCACTTATCATAATTTGATTTATCCATTTCGCTCGGCTGCCCCCCCACCGCCCGCCCCGAGGACTCCCCGCGCGGGGGGTTCGAGGCTCAATCAGAGCCCCGGTCGGGACGGCGGCGTTACCGTCGTCCGGAGGTTCTGCTCAGGCAGGCCTCGAAACCGGGAGGGGGAGTGAAGGGGGGCGAGGGGGGGGGGCACAGGGGTCCCGCGTTTCCAATCTTCAGCTCGAGAAGAGGGAGCGGGGTTTCTTTTTTTTTTTTTTCGTTATGCAGAGGGTGCTGAGAAGCGCCGCCTCCCCCCCTCCCCCCCCCCCCCCAGACCGCCCTGCCGCCGGGTTCGGTCACACCATCATGACGTGCCACTTTCAGATTATGTGAGATATTTAAATGCAATTGGATATGGCAGGACGGGGCGGCGGAGGCAATATTAATTCGTCTGGAGCTCGACAGCACCATGCTGAGGAGTGGGTATTGGAGACCTGGGGATGATGTGGGATGGGGTGGGGGAGTGGGAGTGGGCGAGGGGGCGGGGCAAGGAGCGGGTGGGACGGGGGGCGAGAGATGGAACATCGAGCAGAGCAGAGCGCCACTCCGTGCTCCGTCTGTCGGTTTTGTTTAATTTAGTCACGCTCCTCTCTGGCGCGGTTTTCCTGCCAGTGTTAGAACTGCACCTCTCTCGCTCCGCTGAAAGCAGGACGGGTGCAGGGCTTCAGGGGGGTTTATTCCTGACCTGAGAAACAAAGTGCAGTTTTCACAGGCCTCCCGTTAACAAGAACGATATCTGCGCCGGTGACGCTGTACATATCCGTCGCGAAGAGATCGGCGGGGTTATTATGATTCGTCTATTTATCTAACAAACGGCGAAGTCGTCTCGGCTGTCCTGGCTCAGCGTCGAGGTTAAGGGCGTGCGACACGCGCGCTGTTGAAGAGGCCATTTTGAGGTTTTGCGGTTCGTCACAAAGGCCAACAGTTTTTAGTGCAGCTTGAACCCGCGTAGACTTGACGTACGGAGCGTGTGTGTCCGTGACAACGGGGAAGGGGGGGGCGCTGACGGTCACCCCGGGTCACTGGCCTCTGTTCCACCAACTGACATTCACTGCAAACGAGGGGGGGGGGGCAGGAGCAATCTAAGACCCTTTTGATGTGGGAAGCGGATTCATCCTGGGGACGGCGGGGGTGCACCTGTATTAGGGCGTAGAGAGGCAGTTATAAGGAGGCTGTGTATTGGAGGGGGATGTCTGAGTCCATATGGGGGGGGGGGTCCCTGCTCAGACTCCCCCCTTATGAAAATGTAGTTCACGACATCCGTCAACCATCCAGGTTACAGGTCTATGTGAGTGTGTGAAAAAAGTTTTGTGAGATGTTTCCTTGTCATCCCATTTACAAATGTAGGCTAAATATATTTAAATATATTTATTAACCACAAGCGGGGAATGATCAGAATATTCACTGGGTTATGTAGACTAACATAGACACCACTACTTCCCAATACCAGTCACTTTCCGATGTTTTACTTCAGAGATGAGCTGAATTCTGGCCTAAATTACTTAATTAGCCCTAACGTTTAAGGCACCCGACATTTCAGCTGCGGTACATTTCTTGATAAGCGCGTGAATGGCAGCCGAAGACTGCTGTTCTTGTGGCCCTTTGTATGAAGCGTTTTACAGTGATCCAGCCTACGACTGAACCACCAGTGTCGGCTTATGCAGCCAATTAGCTCATTCAGCCGGGGTAATTGACCGGAAACAAAAACACCGCGTACGCACCGGCCCTCCAGGATCAGAGCAGCCCACCCTCGTCTAACGCGCTGTAGCGTGCAGGTAAACAGCGGCGGCGGAAAAACGATCAGCCACTCGCCCGCTTTCCTGACGAGCCTTTTGGATTTTCAAGTAATGGCGACGGATTTACTAAAAATAAGACGCACTCTACATTGCGCTCCGTATCGCAGCTGGACTGCGCAGCGCGAGGCAGTCCTGCGTTCACAAACGGAAAAGCTCAGAGGGGCAGCGAACACGCAGGGGGGCGGCACATGCGTGTTTGCGCGTAATATTTATGCGGACAGCGATCTTTTAAAAATAAGCAGCGAAGGTCACTGCGGTGGGCGGGAGGAGATAAACGTGGCGGAGCTGGGGGCTGATTCCGGGCGCTGCTTTTGGGCGGGGGGGGGGGGTAATTACGGAAGGCCCGAGAGCGCGTCCGCGCCTGTCTGTCTTCGCGCCCTCCCCCGAGCGTTCACCCACTTCTTTCATAATAAAGACCGATTCCTTTTCGCCGCCATAAGCGGGTTGAATTAAATTGAACTTGGCTCTTCAGCGTTTCTCCCGTCCAATCGCAGGGGACGCGGTCCTACCCTGCTCTGCCATTTTCTATTGCTCCCTTTATTTTTTTCTCTCCTCTTTTTTTTTTTTTTTTACGGCTCTGTTCTTTTTTTCTCATACACTATAACCCCCCCCCCCACACACACACACACAGACACACGCACAGACAGACACACACACACACACAGGCACACACACACACACACACACATCCAACGCACCTCCCATCCCTTCCCCCTTTCCGGTGTCCGATGGCTGCCATCTTAAAAAAAAAAAAGAACCATCTCAAAAAGAACATCGGTTTAATAATATGAAACCACAGAATTTTCTTAATATTATTCAAAAATGTTTTTGTTTCATTTCTGCCCCACGACAGTTCAGGATCCTGCCCACTGGAAACTCTGTATGCCCTTAGAGAAAAATGTACTGTGAGCGGAGGACTAAACCACTGCTTTTTATGATGGGATCTCTTCATCCCAACAGCGCTAAGAGTCCCATGTCTTAGCATATCATGCTGCTCATATCATATTCCAGAAACTGTGAGTCACTTTTTCTTCCAAGCTAACTTTAGTAGTGTTGTTTTAGAAAGTCCAGTAGAAATTGTGGGCAGTCTGTGGTCTTGTTTTTCTGATAGATGGTTAGCCATGGACACATCCATTATAATTAATTGTGCCCGTGAACTCAACACCGCTGTTCTTGATGTCTGGGAATTTGAACTTCAAATTTTAACTGAAAATTTTCAAACGGAAATCTCAGCTCCTCAAATGTCGCAGGTCACTGCTAGAGTCAGCGTTAAACGATGGCGGGGGCCCTCGCTGAGTGTTTGCACGGGCGATGTCAACTTTATTTGTACGAAATTTTGAAATGGATAGCTGTCATTTTACAAATATAAATGACATTTATGCATAACCTTCGACAAAGCTAAACCATAGTGTAGGAATAAATAAACCCTGGCGACACGGAATAAAGTACTTTGCTATTGAAGGAAAAAAAAAAAAATCAGGGACGTAGATATGTAAATAATAGACAGGCTCCACGAGCATCCTCTAAGACTGTCAACACAATGGGTTGGTCATGAAGGCTGTCGAGCACTGGGAGTGAATGACAGAGGAGCGAGATTAAAGCATACCTCTCGGAAGCAATGCTGCGCTCCCAGTTGTAAAGACCTTCATTCGGTCGATTCGGCATTGGCTTTGCCATTAAAGCGACAGTACGCTATTTCAGAAAGTACGCTATGTTTCATGCCTCACAGTACACAGCGTTCAACAATTTATGTATTGTTATGTATGTTCTACTTGGTCCTGTAGAAAGGTATGTAGAAAATGTAGCATTTGCTCTGACGTCGTCTTGCGAAACGTTAAAGGCGAAAAGCGTTGAAGTTACGTGAGATGGGAAGAGATCATAACGGAACAGAAAGCAGCCTGTGATTGGTTTGCTTTTGATTGTCGGAGACCCTACTGTTATTACATGCACAGCGCAAAAAAGATGCAGGAATAATATTTTTTTTACGGCCGTTACTGAAAACATTACAGACGGAATCTGGAAATATTTTTTGAAGGAAAAAAAAGCATCTTCTTCAAAGTTTAAAATCACAAGTTTGTCTCAATTTCTCTGAAAAAAAGTGCTTTAAAGCATTTATTTATTTTATTTTAAAAAAGAAGAAGAAGATTTTTTCCAGGGATAGCGATTCTGTATAGTTAGCCTCGTTCAGTGAAAATAAATGAATCATGTACAGTCATGTCTAGCTGGTCTGCTGCAGTCATACCTCTTTGCTTTAAAAAAAAAAAAATATATATAAATATTTTTTTTTTGCCTGGAGGCTGTGCCGGTGTGGAAACGTGGAGCCGAAATGGTTCCTATTGCTCCAGGCGCAGAGACATCTTCCCGCTCCCCTGGGACTTGTTAACCCCTGCCAGTCCGAAATACAAAGTAAATCCACCGACAAGTCAGTAGACTTCCACATAAATATATGCGGAATCTTCAATGAGTAGCACAATTTGAAAGAAAAAAAAAAAGAGCTAAACTGGCTCGCTATATATCGGGGTCTATTAAACATATAGCGAGGCACTCTAAAGTAATTTTGCCTCATAAAGTTGATGATGATGATGATGATAGACAATACACAGGTCAATTACTGGATCAATTAATGGCGGTCCTGACGTTTCCTCTGCAGTCGGAACGCGCGTCCAATCGGAGATGGCGGTAAAACCTTTCTCGGCGCCTGCCCCCAAAAGCAGTTCGCCAATCTCCTCGCCGTGAATATCCTGACAGAGTTCCGTGCCTGTTCACCTCCGCACTCAGACGCTCGCAGTAGAGCCCCATATTGCCTCCTGGGAGTTTCCATAACTAGGTGTGCAACATGCAATATTCATACGCGCTACACGGTTCCCGTTCAAAGGCCTGGGATTGGGCGGGCACAGAACGAGGGTCCTGCAAGGTGGATTTTATTTATATTAATGAGGACTTTGGAATGGGATTTGAGTCAATCAGCAAACACACGAGTCGAGCAGTGGAGTGGAGTGGAGTTCTGGGCAAATTAGACGGAATAACAGGGGGATATTTATGATGTGTCGCACACACTGTCGCCAAATCCCTGTCTGGAGAGCGCTGTGCGGTATTATAATTTAATTTTTTTTTTTTAGGATTTTATGTTTACTTTGTCTCGCTGCTTGCTATGTACTCGTTCACCTCTTCAAAATTATTTTTAAAATAAATAATAATTAAAAAATACCCTGTACCAAAAAGACAAAAATTGTTTTAATTACTATTGTGCCTGTGACAAAAGGGCAGGTTGTGATATGGTCAATCCCCTGACAGAAAGATACTGTACCCTCCCACCTCTTCAATCTCCAGTGTGCCTACCCCAGCTCAATGAGTTGCCCATTAGTGCACGCCTGAGGAAATTGAGAGAGGACGTCCCGAACAAGAAGGGGGGGGGGGAGGGTGCATGGGTTTGGGAGGCTGACTAAGCACCACTGGAGCGCTTGTCCAGCCGGGAACTTCCCGTCGAAACATTTGGCGGAAATCGGATGAACAGCACAGTGACTGGGCGGAGTCACGGGACGCTTTCAGGACACAGTTTTGGCGCTTACATTTGGAGTTCTCCGTTAAAAATGTCTGGCAGGTGTGCTGTCAAATGGAGTGAAGTGTCCCTTCCACAGCACACAGTGCTCAAATCTGACAAAATGGCCGCCCTTTCTTTGCCATGGAGTGCATTATTCGCTGCTATGTAGCGGGCTGCTGCCCCTGTACCTGGGGCTATAGGCTTTAATAACAGGACTCTGGATAGTGGGACTGGCAGTGTCATTCTTCTTACTACCATGACATCTACCTGCTGCTAGGGGGCGCCACTGTCAAACATCCACCTGTGAAATGGGTGAGGGTAGAGGGGGGGGTTCTCTTCTCTCCCCACTTCCTCAACTTTCATCCATATTACTTTACACAGAATACCCTGAGGGCTTCCTCAGAGAGGATTGTGGGTATTTTCTCAGACAGTGTGAGCCGTGAACTTCCACCCCCCCCACCCCCCCACCTCCCACTCCCACCCCTTTTTCCCCCCACCCCAAATTGGCCCAGGCCCAGCTGTGGGAACGGTGACATGGGGTTGTAGGGGGCATGACAGCTGGGTCAAGCTGGCCTCTCTTCTTTCTTCCAAACCAGGCCTCGGCAGTTATAAACAGAACAGAATCCTCCTCCTGCCCCAGTTCTTGGGGGGCTCACTGCATTAAAGTGGGGGCGCATTGGAAAGGGGTCTGGAAGTCTTCTCTCGGCCAGCGCCAGTGCTGCTAGACACAGAAATGAAAACATGCCAATCCTGGGGATAAATATTGACCAGGGGACATGAGAATATATACACACAGCGATGGGAGCGTTGTCATGACAAGGCGACCTCGCAAGAACGACACCGAGGTCCGTTAATGTTCGGTTGCCGCTAGTTACCACAAGCAGAGTTCTGTCATGACTACAGTTCTGCCCGGACTCTTCAGCACAGTGCTTCATTTTTACAAATCCCCTCCTTTAACTGAACGAAGTGGACGCACACGCAAATGGACAGTGGTTAAAAAAACAACAAAAAAAAAGTCAGGAGGGGTGCGGGCAAAACCAAACCAGAAGCGCTGAAAATTTCAGCGGACTGTAACCGAAGGAGCCCCCCCCCCCCCCCCCGCTTCGAAGCTTTAAAGTCTCCCCTTGTGACATTCCTTCATAGGATCCAGGAAGTGGCCATGCGAGCATTAAACAATTATCGGGGGCGATTTTCTGAACGTGCTTCCCTGTCCGCGCTATTACCCATTTTTCATGTCCAATTGCTCTGTTATGGTAATCATCAGAAACGCTCCATGGAGTAATTACTTACAGCTGGCTTAAGAAAAGAATTACACACCCCCTGGCTCACTGTTTTTTTATCATTTTTTTTTTTTTTTTTTACACTACTCTATTAACATACTCCTGTTTATTAATTCCCTTCTGGTGATTTTAAGTGGCTACTTCTGTATCTCTGTCATCACTTAATGCCCATTTAGAGTGTCAGTAAGTGATGGGATTAATTTCTGCTTTGCCTGCTTTTCTATAGAGAATTAACACCAGTAAACCTGTTTGCTCCCAAGGCAACCCTTAATTTTTAATTTTTTAAAATTCTGAGTTTGACTTTAAACCACAGCCTAAAATGTGTACATTAAATGAAGCAACACTGACTGAATTAAAAAACTTATTTTAACATGTTGGTTACTTTACAGATCTAATTAGTCTTGTATTACTTAATAAAAAGCACAATGTAGTGAATTACAATAGAGTGCTTCAATGTTTTCCTTTATGTTATTCAGTAGCTATTGATTGCGATGTTTTTTTTCTCCTGCATTTGTTTTATGTTCTATTTTAATTTTAAAAGTTGTTGTAATTGTTTCAGTCAGCAGAAGGAGTTTCCCCTGAAACTGTTGGCCCCAGTGGTATGTCAGGAGAACATGCGCTAGCTCTCCTGTAGCACTGTGTTGCCGTGATTGACAGACGAATGAGTAGACTTCAGTGGTACAACTTCTTTTGTGGTCATGATTGGCTCGGTATTCACACTCAAGAGGTACAGTCGTCGATTCAAAGCTTGAGAAATCTATTCAATAATGAAATATTTTTCACGTCCGACCAGGGATGTGATTCACCTGTAATAATTGAGAGGTAAGTGCACAGTGCTGTAGCAGTTAAATTGAAATATCACCATAAGCGCATATATTCCCATGACTCATTTATAATTGCCCACATTCTGCCTGTGACATTTACTTAAAAAAAAAATAAAAAATCAACAAAAAAGCTAATGCCTTGAAATTGTAGCCCTGTCCTTACCGACATAACTGCATTGCCCCACACACCACTACGATATGACTCAGTGTTGAAAGAGATGGAAAGAGGGGGGGAAAAAGCAGCAAAAAGGAACACAAAAAGCGTTTAACTGCACAAGCTGACAGCGCCTGCACTCATAACGCAGTCAGGCAGTTCACTTTTCTTTTAAGGATGGATGGAAGCGTTTATACGACAGAATTTGAAAATCCGAACGTCAGCCCAGCTTCTGGACACAGTCCTGAGAGCAGAGGGCCTGGTTCACAAACCTCTACAAACCTCGCGTTCGCTTTGCATGTCTTACATTAAAGCTTAATTAAAATGGATTTAATACATTTACATTTACAATATTACAATACATTTATTGTCTTTGATTGGCAAATGTGATGGTACAGTATAAGCCAGGTTACTAATGGGAATCCTGTTAGTTTTCCTGGGTTTGTCTGGATATTGACAGTTACAACAGGACAGTTATTTTTCCCAACATTCTAAATGCAAACTGCCAAATTTGGAATGTTGAGATTGGTCAAAGTTGGGGGCTGGAAGCTAATGCTGTCACGAGCCTAAAAAGCTACATGACATACACCCTCCATCAGAGGTCTGTTACTCTCTGTTACTCTATTGAGGTAGATTGCGCTCTGTTGCTGTTGTATCGATGGAAAATACCATTCACACACACACAAAAGCAAAGAAAACAAAACAGAATTTGTTCCACCATGTGTTCCATTCAAACCTGTAGATATATACTGTACCTACACAGCAAAGCAACTTAATAAATAACATTTAAAATATAAAAATTTTCATCCCAGAGTTTTCCTACCACCCTTGAAGAAGTTAAATTGTATTCCACTGAAGAAAAAAAAAAAAAACTAGAAAATTCTTTAATGAAACAGGAGTTGAATAGTGCAGTCGAATTACATATTCTGACTACCGGAATTAAATTTTCTCCCTCCCCACCCCCCACCCCCCCACAAAGTTATTAATTTAGAATTTATTAACAGAAGCACTAGCTTCCCATTAGCCCTGGGGTCTGATCCAGAAAGTTTGCTCCAGACGTCCTGAACTTTTCACAAGTCGACAATATGTCTCCTTTTTTTTTTTTTTTTGGAAGTAATAACTAGGTGTTGGTGATCTGGATTAGCACATGCTGCTAGAATTCCCTCTGCTGTTTTTTTTTTTCTAGGAAGGTGTAATAGGAGAGCAGTGGTTGGTCTAATTCTCTCCCTGCTGAGTGGCCAATCAGATCGCGGAGGACTCTGGGCTTGAGCCAGCATCTCGATCACATGTCGCCAGCTGAGGGACCCGGGAATGCTGCTCCAATTTGGGATAAAGAGAAACCTACAGCATTGTGGGTAGGATGTGTTGTCGTGATGCAGTGTTAAAGAAAATGGTTTCGTTGAACATGACTCTGGAAAGGTTTCGATAACACGCAATATCAGCACTCAAAAAGAAAACGCACAACTCTTTTTCCTCATATTATCACACAGAGGCATCTTAACCACAGACCTATATTCTTTTGTACAATATCGACTTTGTAACTCGTGACTTGAGTCAACCTTTTGTGCTTAATTAAGTAAGATTAAAATAATATGGAATGTGTTTGATGTTAAATCAGCATATTCTCAGTTATCTACAGAATTAAAAAAATGTGACACTTTGAAAATGCAGCTTGCATCAAAATATTTCCAAATAGTGTTGTTTGTATTGCAAAAGTCGATGAAATATGATTACACGATCAGCGACCTTTCTCATTTCCACGGGCACACACCTGGATCTTTTAATTGCGATAAGCAGCGGTTAAGCAAATTCAAAATACTGCGCATAATGCGGTGCCTTGGCGTGGCGCAGGAGGTCCGTAGATTGTATTGGGTTACATCCAGGGAAATGGCAGGCGGTAGCAATCTTAAGATTGCCCCCGGGCCACCAGCCAAGGAACGGCCGCGGCCAAAAAAAACAAAAACTGTGTGTTTCCCTTGGCAGTTACAAAAGCCCTCACGAGAAGACCTCACTTCCTCTTCCCCTCGCTTTCATTAACACGTCGCGTGGAAAAAAAAAGGACCAATCGGAATCGCAGGAAATAAATGAAATCAAATAAGACGGGGGGGCCGGAACGTGACCTCTATCTTCGCCGGGGTCAAGTCGTAAAATAAAGACACACAGCGATATAATTAATATGCACCTGTTCAAACAAATTGCAAATCTTGGCGCTGTAGAAGGTGGCATTTGCATCGTGTCGTATGGAGCACGCGAGGCGCTGTAGCTTGATCGCGATTTTTTAATTCATTTTATTCATACACAAATAATCCTGCATTTGATCTGTATGCAAATAACACACCAGGAAGCCGCACACTGTATGCAAACCATCTGTGTCCGTGAACGCACAATAATGCATTTTACGTCTAACTAAAGTTGATTGAGGCAACTGTCACGTTCGTCCTTGCTCGATTAATTCCACACTGCTGCTCAGAAAGTGATCGCCATGATCTTCAATCTCAGTTTCCTCCTTAATGGAAAGCTTAACTAGAGTGAAGTAATTTAATAACCTTATGTCCAACCAAAGACTGGTTTCTGATTTTACTTCACTGTCATTGAACCACCCTCAGTGCCTACAGTCTTTACAATGAGTTTGGCCGAGATAGAAAATAGTAAACAATGTACGATAGATATTGGTTAAATAAGTCTCCAGCAATTAAAAAAAAAACCAGCCAGCAATGAAAGATAACTCTCCAGTACTTGAACCTCTAATACAAGTGCTACTACGCATTATGACATTTCATAACAAAGATCACATTTTGGAATCAGTAATTGGTATTTGTTTACAATGTTTTCACAAAACTGACTTGCTGCATTCACAATGTTTTTGCTATGGTTACTGTCCACAAGGTTTCACAAATAGAGCTCCAGAAGTAGACCAATGCTAGGTGAGAGGTGAGCCTTACAGCCAATCAGGCAATCAGTAACTTCTATCTGAATTAGTCTGCTCACAGTTGGCCACAGGGCCCGTTGCTAAGCGATGGGAGAGGCACAATTATTGCCATAGGATGGAACTATAGTTCCTTATATGTTTGATTCCTTGCAGCTATATTTGTTTGAGCCACATGTCAAATAGTTCAGCAAATGTGAAACCTTCTGAAACGCTCACATTGTAGACGGCCCGCTAATTCATATCTTTCAAGTTTGTTTTCTTTTATCTGTGGTCTCTCTGTCATGGTAGTGCCCGTGGCATATGGGCCAAGATTAGGCTGTTGTCTGAACTGTCACCATGACGACATGTTTGTGAATTCCTGGTCTTGTGAGCTCTTATTGCCCTTATTTTTTTCGTTTTTTTTTTTTTTTTTGTTTGTGTGTTGTAGTGCGGTTGATCCTAGATTTTAAAAATCACCGGAGCTCAATACCACAAAGGTTTGCATGTTTGGGCGCTGAAGCGTTGAATCCTCGAGTATAAAATTAAAAAATAAATAAATAAATAAACAACACCTGTCAATAAGCACCTACAGTAAGGTAGGACATCACGGTGTGAAAACACTGAAAGCATTTCACAGATCAGGTAGCTATCTATTTTCATGACACAATTATTTTTGTTCCTTGCTCCTAATTAGGAACATCTGATCATATTTGCGAGCCCATCATAAAACTGCTGCTCCTTCTGTGCAATGTGGTAAGCAGTGTGGTCTTTGGGTCAGTGCAATACACTTCACATGCAGCGTGTGCATTTGGAATGCTGGCACTTGATTGGCTGAAGGAGCTGCCACTGTGTGATGTAAGCAGATTTATGCAAATATTTAACAATTTGACAATGGCCAGTGCGATACCTAAACGTGTTACCAAGGAGGTTGCATCTGCCTATTTATTTGTGTTTAATATTTATAATATTTTTTATATTTAAATTTGTAGATCACTCGATTACTAATCCTCCCTAAAGAAACTGGAGTGATTTTGATTTTGAATTTTGATTGTGGAGTCACGTTTTCTAAGATTGTTCCATCATTTCTCAGATTATTGTTTAACAGGAAAAAAAGTTCTTTAAAAACTCCCAGTAAAGAAAAAGAATCATAAAAAATTATGCGAATGTTAGGTGCCACTACCAGTATTACATCTGACACCTTTAATGCAGATGCAACTCAAAACTGTAAAGAAAAAAAAAAAGCAAATGTGGAGCAAGTCACCAGACCAGCGGTTCATAATTTCTTCGTTTCCATCAATGTCACGAGTTATAAAAGTCCACGGTAATTAAAATCAATACAAAGAATCAAACAGCAATATGATGGAAAAATATCACAATGACAGCATCGCCTGGAACCATCACATCAGTGCAATTAGCTTCTGCCAAAGCCTGAAACTCCAGCTATTTTTCTTATTCAAGTCATTAGAGGAGGCCGCGACACTGCACTCGCTCATGTCAAATCCGCCTAATTACTTTAAAACAAATCCAAAGTAACCGCCATCTCGCGTTGTTCAACACGGTTCATCTCTAAATTTAATTACGCGTTCAAATTCAATAAATTCCATTTCGGAAAGGGGGGGGGGGGAGAAAGAGCCGTTGATAGCTCTCGTGAGCTCGCATCGTCGTCCGCCAGATTCATCAACAGGTCCCTTTGAGAAAAAAAAAAAAACGTTTCCGCCGTTTCAGACGGACAGCCTTGATTTCTAGCCTCTGAAATCGAAGAAAATAACTGTTGTGAAGGAGGCAAAAATAAGGCTCCATTACTGATTGGTCCCTCGGGTGCGTGATCCATAAGCTGTGAGCCGGTTTAAGATCTGTATATATATTTTTTTTTCCGTAATTGATGAGGCAAGTTCCAAAAAAAACAAAAACAAATATTTCAGTGCCAATTCAATAATGGGCTCATTTTATTTTCTCTATTAGTAACTGAATTACTGTGGCCTGGATTCAATAAACATTAGTCTTTAACCTCAAGCTTTTAAAAATTTTTTTTTTTTACTTCCCACAAACACTGATACTTTACTTGGCCAGTAAATACCAGTGACTGCTGAACTGACCAAACTGTGTGTGTTTATGAGGAAAAATAATTTAATTGCCAATCAGAGTTTATGGAGTCCACGTTAATTTCTTCATCAAGCTCTTTTTTTAATTTAAATACCCCTATGCCTCCATACGTGCATACGAGAGAGATGTATTTATTTTCACGCTGAAGAATATCAAATCGAAGTGTTACTGCGGCCTGTGCAGAGTATAGGAGTGTAGTGGACAGTTGATGTGTTCTGGGCTGTAATTTACCCGGGTCGTGAAGAGTCCGCTGTTGGGAGCTTTCAGACCTCTGGGAACAGCTTGCGGAGAATTCGCTCCAACATGCACATCGAGCTTCATCATATAAACAGCTGTGGACACACACACACACACACACACACAAAGAGGCCGGCAATCAGGACCCCTCGCCTTAATAATAAGGAGCGCTTCCGCGGCTCAGCCGAGGGGTAATTGGTCACCGGTGAGTCGGAAGCTTGTTTGGAACGCCGATGGCCGCCCGCGGTAAAGCTGTTCTGGGTCTGTGACCGGGACTCCGGGGAGCACTACGGAATCTCCACACAAAAAAAAAAATAAAAAAAAATGTTGACATTTTAAAAAGGAGAGGTAGCTAAACCTGCATCTGGGAGGCCTCCCCTGACATCCACCCTGACCCTCTCTCTCCTAATGTGGGGATTCTGTAGATACGCATTTATGAACCGGGCTCTCTTGTGTGTGTGTGTGTGTGTGTGTGTGTGTGTGTGTGCGCGTTAAACAGATGTATAGACGTAGCAGGGATGATCCGCGTCGCCTGGTCTCGGTGAAGGGCCTTTTTTCGCAGCTCTTAAAAGGCCTGTGGAACGCACCGCCACAACGAAACAGGAAACCTTTTCTGCTAAACACGAATTACGCCGGAGTAATGATGAGTCTAAACACGCTGATAAGATCCTGAATTATTAATCGAATCATTTCTGAGCAGTTTGCGCGTGCCATCGTCCCGTTTATTGTGCGGGGGGGGGGGTAAGCAAAGTCCCCTCCCCCCCGGCTGGGGCGCCGAAGCAAACGGCTGCAAAAGACTTTATTACAAAATAATAGACGCGCCCCGTCCCGCGCGGTGCTTAAACATACTGCTGGAAACGAGACCCCAGTCTGGTCGTTCTGGATCCGTTCCACCCCCAGGACCGGATTACCTTGCCCAGTCCTGGCTGATCGGGGCAAGCGGAGGTACGAGCCCCTCCCCCCCCGCCCCCCCGGACGGATCGTTAAGGGGTCCATTTGCATTGGGTGGGGCGTGAGTCACGGAAAAATGGCTGCTCGAGGTGTGGATGGGATGGGGGGTGGGGGGGAAGGGGGGGGTCACTTGTCTTTTAAATTAGGTTTTCACTTTTTTTTATTTTCGCAGCTTCCTGTCCCCCTACCCGCCCTGGTGACGGATAGGTCCCCACCCTGGATGCAAGTCCCATCGTTTGTCACCATGTTGCCGGACCATTAATATGTCCCGCCCCGTGCATATTTTATTCTGTTTGCATCCAAACTGGAGACAGTACAAGAAAATAAATGAATAAATAAATTAGCTAAAATTCCTGGAAAATGGGAATAACAGGCTTTACCTAAACAAGGTGCATGACGAGTGGTGCGGAAATCCTCTTTTGAATAAAGTGTACGTATGGTTGCATGTCCCAATGAAAGATATAACAAACACCACGATTTAGGCGGGAACCTGATCTGCCCCCCCACCCCACCCTCATCCACCACGTTGTCCGTTATTTGTAGTGAAGGAATCTGGGAATGACATTGTGCTCTCTGACGATGCACCAACCCATTATTTTGCGGAGCGGGACAAATATCCCGGCCTTTTCCCTTTTCCCGTAGAACCAGCCCAATTTTTCTGTGCCGGGGGGCGGGTGATGTGCCCGCGGCCCGGGGAGGCCGGGGGCCGCAGAAGGGATGATGTCATTAATCCTCCTGGGCCAATCCCCCGCTCTGATTCTTGGGGAAATAAATTTGCATGGTGTGTGTGCGCCAGGTGAATCACGGGAGGGTGCGGATGATATTCTCCTGACAGGCGGGACGGAGGAGGGGACTGCATCCCGTGCCCTTCTTCTCCCATCACCCCTCCTAACTCCACCTCCCCCTCACCCCTTACAATGCCCCCACCCCCAAAATGCCCCCCACGCTTGTCCCAAAAGCCTCAGAAAATTCTGATAATTATCCTGCAAGAAGTGAGCCTAGGCTTCATATTCTACTACTACAAAAAAATAAAAAAATAAAAAATAAAAATAATAATAATAATAATAATAATTTGTATGTGTTTTAGGGCAGACTTTTCATAATAATAGTACATGCCACAATCATTATATACTACTTTATTGATTACTACTCCAGAGCTCTCAAATGAAACAGTATTCCAACAATCTCAAAGCCAGAACTTAAGTGAAGTTTTTTTGTTTTTTTTTGCGGTACGGTATGTCCTGCAAATACAGCTTTTGATTTTGTTGGAAATCAGAAGGCATCGCTAAGCTACAGTTAGCAGCCAATATTTTTATGACGACTTTTCAGAAAGCGCAGAGCTCATTCCTGTCATGTGATCCCAAATCTGAGAGACCGCCTCACACTCCCACAGCATGTGCAAATGCATTCCTACCACTCAAATATAACAAATCTGACAGATGAACTTGGAAGTTAATTTCCTTTTATGGTGTGGCATATGCCTTCTGAACTGACTTGCAATGTCCCGTCGTGTCTAATTTTATTTTATTTTTTTAAGTGGAATCCTAAATCATTTCAATCTTTTGAGTGAAACTAAATTGTAATTGTATTTTGTGTTCCCACATTTAAGTCACCAGTGTGGCACATCTATAAACATCTCAGGTGGCTCCTGTTTGTGTGTGTGTGTGTGTGTGAGCATGAGAGAGAGAGAAAGAGAGAGAGAGAGAGAAAGAGAGAAAGAGAGTTTAGACCGTCATTCAAAGCATGTGGGTGAACTTGGGTGCCCCATGGGATTCCTATTCAAATTTCTTTTTCTAATTTTTGAAACAAACACTCGGCTTTATTCAGCAATACCGTAAACAAACGTGTCTACTTCTGCTTCTCATGACCTAGCCTTAGTCTGTTACACAGCCAGAGCTGTTTACTTAGCCAACGCATCCTGCCAAGCAGCTACAAACCCGTTCTGAAAATAGTTCACCTCTTTGGTTGCCTCAAAATAATTAAATTTGGAAAGAGGGTAACACAAGGCTGCTGTTCCTTTCAGCCCTTTTCAGGTATACATTTTTAACCCTAAGAGTGGATTTTCACAAAGGGCAACGCAGACCTTGGAAGACAGATTTCCTCCCAGTACTCCGAGGACTAGCGTTTGCTCTCATGGTGTTTAAGAGCACTACCCTCCCGTCCGGCCGGGTTGTCTTAGCGTAACACACCGACCAGACATCGTCATTAAAGGTATTAAAGCGACTGCTTGGTATATACAATTTTTTAAATTATTTTTTTCCCCCCCTGAAACTCCATCTTTGTCAGGGCACGGCCCTTGGCCTTTCCGAAACAAATCTCGTTATATTTTTCCCCTGTCAAGATTTCTCCCAGAACTCCGGCGATGCGACGCATCGTCAGCCCGCTCCCCCCCAACAACGAGGGGGGGGCGGGGGGGCGGGAAGGACACACAATCTCTCTGAATCCCGTTCCTCCTGAGAGTGGAACCATGATCCCCGTAGGCCGCGGTTTCAGCGACGCCTTCAGCACCGTCGCGCCCCGATCGATCTGGAGTCGTCCCGCGGTGTCACTAGGGCTCCGGCTGGAACTTTAAAATGTCAGCGGCCCGACGCCGAGCATCACTCTCGGCTTCTCGCCCTCAAGTGTCCGTTTGTTTTTTTTGTTTTGTACCCTCAGTAATCTTCGGAACTGACCCCGAAATTCAGAAAGGGTTCCACTTCTCACTGCTCACGCACTGCCTCATGGGAACTGTCAATGCTCAGACCATTCATCCCGAAAAACTCCCGGTCAAAACAGAAATTTTTAAAAAGAGACGTGCTTATATCTGTCAGATATTTTTTATATACGTATTTTCTGTACAGTACAGTAATCCACATATGTACACAAACGGACACACACACACACACACACACACACAGCATACATTAGGCCAATTTTGTTTGGCTCAATAACAAGGTCCCCCCCCCACCTTGCTGTGACAAAAACTTTTTATGCAAACACTTGTTTTAAAATGAAAGGCCCGAATACTTGTCTTTGTGACTCTCTCTCTCTCTCTCCCTTCAGCCACACAGAACCCTGTCCCTACCGCTAACCCCCCCCCCCCCAGCTGAAGGGACCGACGTGCTACCTTCTGTCAAACGTAGCCGGGGGGGGGTTGTGACATCCGAATGTGAGGGGAGGCTCGTGCAGTGACCTGTCACACACCCTGGCGGGCATTTCAAAATGGCCGGGGCGTCCGACACAGCGGCCCACAATCTGGCGTGAGCGTAATGTTTTCTGATAAGGAGCTTATGCCTGGATATCCGCCCCCACCGCCCCCCACCCCACCACCAGCCCCCGAAGCACTTCTGTCACTTTCCATTTCTTGCTGCGAAAAGTTTAAAAAAAAAAAAAGGATCTTTTAAAGGACCCCGTGCTTGACAATGACTTGATGTGTTAAGAAAGTGTTCTTCTGTGCGCCGCTTCCAGGGCTGCACCTGGAATAAATAAGAGAACTGAAACCGCGCGCACGTCAGGTACGCATTAGCCGCTTGGAGGAAATCATCTGACAAACTGTCAGCTTGGAGTTGTAAACCGATACATTATTTTTGCAATTAGTCATGACATTTATGCTCTGAAAGCGTGGGTATGAAACTATATGGAGGTATTAAAGCTGGGTGTGTGTGTGTGCGTATGTGTGTGCGTGCATGAGAGAGAGGGAGAGAGACCGTGTGTGTAGAAAAGTTAATTTAATATTATGCATTTCTTTGTTCTCAAGTGATAAAATTTACATTATATACTTCACATGATTGTAGATTGTGAAATGTACGTTTAGTACATCTAAGGATGATGACATAAACTCTTTCCTCAAAAATATAAATACTGTAGTATGTTTTGTTCTGAGTATGGGCAAGAATGGCATCATTTTGAGATAAAAAAGAGGGAGTGTAGGTTGGTTCCTTTTTATGCAAAAGGAAACGACAGAGCAACCAGACCAACCATCTGTTAACATTACAGTCAATTAAATCACACATCACTAATGACCAGCAGAGAGTTCTAACACTGCAAGATTTTTAAGCGAATTGGTCAATTGATATTCACAATACTGAATTGTTACAAGCTATGATTACAATATACTTACAAAAATACTTACCATTGTAAGTGTCATCCAAACAATGCAAATATCCCATATTTTTTTATTCTCACAACTATAATTTATATTCGGGATTTACATGACCAGATGTTTACGATATGGGAAAATTGCATAGCTCTTAATTTTCCTTTGAATAATTGCCAAACTGGGATAAAGACAAGAATGTTGTCTGTTCCAACTGGCACCAGTCTGGACCAGCGCACACTAACCAGGATGTATTTGCATAGAGCGAGCAAATAGCGTGAATGTTGGACGGCGTTCGCTGGAATTTCCTCAAAACATAGCGGACGGACCAGATTGCGAAGAAAATCTGCCGCTGTCATTTTCCTTCGCCGTCGTCCTACCTAGACACGACTCGAGAGTACTGTAAATACCGCCCCTCAGCTCCCTCCGCTTTCAAATCTGTCCGCCTGTTTAAATATTCAGGGAGGAAAAATTAAATTCACCCCTCCCCATTTCCATCTCGAAGATTTTGCACAGCAAACTGTCAGGTATTTTTTTTAAATGTCACTGTCGTTTGATTTTAAATGATGGATTTTTTTTTTTTTTTGAACAGTTTGAGATTTACAGATTGTTCGTGTTAGAAGTAGCGTTTTTTGCTCAAGTATGATGGTTGTAGCTAGACCACTCCGGCATGATGCTCTCAGGGGTGAAGTTGGTTTTAATGTCTGCTAAATTAAGTGGAATCCCTCCTATTCCTGGTTTGTCAGAAAAAGATACTTGACCATTGATTTAATACCAAATTACACCTTGAGAATTTACAGGGAACCTAGTACCCCTGCGATGAGTACACCAAATTCACAGACCGGCACTGTACACCTTTTTAAAGAAAATCATATCATTAGTTTGTGAAAGAGAATTTGTGTTGAGAACATGTCTATCATTAAATCTGCCAATCAGTCCTGTCAGTCAGGCTATGAGAGCTGGATTCATCACCACCAGTGGCACTTACAGCTTATCCTGCTCGTTTCTGGTTTTTGCCGCTCCATTATTGTTAAATCAAACATAGAAGACATTTATTAAAATTAAATGTTGAAAAACCTTTCCCAGGGACAAGCGGAAGTACTGTATGTCAATAAACAGGCAGCAAATGGCAGACATACGGGGAGAAATTCATCAATTTCCACAGGATCTTAAAAAAGGTCAAACACTGTCAGACTCAAAATTTTTACATTCACACTTTAATTTCAAAGGTTTTGCTCTCTTTGTTTTTTTTCTCTCAAAATCATTACACTTTTACACAGGAAAACAAACTTTTTCGGTTTTCTGGTTGTGTCGTGTTCTCTGATACCACTCTTGTTTCATTTTTAACTAATATACATTTTTAACTTTTTCCGGCTCCATGTTCTGCTCTGTGTGTATGTATGTCAGTATGTGTGTGGGTGCATCTGCGTATGCGTATGTGTGTGTGTGTGTGTTTCCAGAGGCTACATTTGGGGACATTTCTCAGGACGTGGGCCCCATTTTGAATGCATCTCAGGTGTAAGACCTGAAGCCTGCTGTACTTGCACAAACTCTGTCACAGGTAAATCAGCACGGAACACTTACCTGCGCAGGAGCGGTAGACAAGGCGCAAAACCCTTTGTTCAGCCCGTCTGTGAAGAGCCTGCAGTGTGACTGCAATCAGCGGGCGCACCCTAAGGGGGAAATAGAAACAGCTGGTGACTTTGCGCTGGTCTCCGAGTTACGACAAGTGTTGTATAACGTGATTAGTGGGTTGCACCATCTCGTTTAAAAATCATTGCATCCTCCTTATGTCCCGACACGTAGTCCGCCCCCCCGGCCCCCCCCCCCCCCCAAGCGTTAGGGGCCTAACTCCCCCCAAATTGTGATTATTTCAAGTACCATCACTTGCAGTATTCAGGAATCACAGTATGTGCACTGGACTTAATCTGGAGTAGGTCGATGTTTTAAAAAAAAAAAAAAAAAAGTAGCTAAAACGTGTAGCCACATATAGCTGCTCATCCTCCTGGGGCGATAGAGAGTGTACACTGCCCAACACACCACCTAGACATGCATAGAGGGTTGATAACATCCCTAATTAATTCATGTTCTGTTAATTTATGTTTTATTTATAAATTAACCTTTATCTAACATGGTACATTCCCTGAGACCTCAATTCTCTTCCATGGTTATGACCTCGACAATAAAAAAAAAGGTATAAGAATGCAAGGGATTGTGTAACAAATCAGCCATAAAGGATGCTTAGGCTGCCAGATTTTAAATGTCTTCCCACAACAACAACAAAAAAATTCTATAATGCTTTTCCATAAATATACTTTGTCTACCTGCCTCCTAATTCGGAAGCATTAGGAGGCAGCAGACTGGCAGGTCAGGTGTGCGTATGCTGGTCACACAGGTGAATTTTGATGAAGGTATTGGAATGAGCTGACCGCACTTAGAATTCCACACAGCCACTGGAAGACTTGGTGGTATAAATTAAGTGCATATATGGCCACTGCCACCCTAACCTTCTCCATTTGCCATTTTCATAATGAATAGAGATCATATATCTAATCCGTTGTGGATTGCAAGACTCCAGCCAAACTCTGTGTTGGCACTGGCAATAGGCCCTGCCTCAACAGATACTGTTCGTGGGCTAAGATTTCCTTTGAATCCCAACCATTACATTTTTATTTTAAGCTTTTAAGATGCCTCTGACTTACAAAGTCAAGCAAGTGCAACTTTTTCAGTTTTTCATTAGTTCTTGTGATTGCCGAACTCAGTAATGCTGGATTTTTTTTTTTGATTGGCACTCTGATTGTGAGTCAGTGAAGGACAAATGTTGATTGAATCCAGAGCTTTGTGTGTATGAAACTGGTGCAATTTTTGCCACCCAATACAAAACAAACAACCAATGATTGGTACAAAACAAATACCAAATGACCAATCATTGGTCGTGTTATTGGTTTTGCGTGTGCTAAAAGGTTTTGCACATGCTAAAGGTCTTAGTAAATCAGACCCTTAATCTTTCAAAGGACATACTCACCCCATGACTCTGACACTAGATGAATGTATGATCTTATGGTAATCAGTGCATGCAAGAAAACATTGCTGCCCACATCCCCAGGCATATTATTCAGAAACAGAAATAAAAGCTTGTCTTCAGACCAAAACTAACATTTTATTTGGGGGATAAAAGATGAGCAGACATGGATTTTTAACTTGTTTCCACATGTACTCCTATGTGCCTCCTTCAGTATAGTTCCTCCCAGTCTTAATGGGCATTTCATACCACCTCCTGCGGGCTGTTTCTGATCAGAAGCATCAAGGCATCGCTTTTGACTCATGATAAAAAAAACACAAAAAAAAAAACAAAGAAAAAAACATTGCGTCTCCAAAATTCACTTCCAGACAGAGGACCCCCCCCCCCACCCGAAAATGGAACCCACGTGTGGGCTGAACCCTGGGTGAGGGTGGCCCTCAGACTGAGCCCAAATGCAGACGCGGGGGGGGGGGGATCACCGCCCGAGCACTTAGCTTCTGCCCGTCCAGCGAGAACACCCCCTCAGATCCAGATGTGTCCTTCTGTTCTCCATGGTCCTTTTTTCAGCTTTGTTTTCAAAAGGAACCAATCAGGCGGCTGAGAGCTCCGTACATTTCAGCAGTGCGCTGCTGGAAATTCCAGCTTAAACCAGCCTAAACTGGCCAAGCTGGTTTAAGCTGTGTTTTCGGAACTTCAAGCTGGTTTTTGCCGGTCAACCAACTGTTCTTCAGCTGAGCATCCTATAGTCAGCTTGTCCACCAGTTTTGCCTCCAGGTTACTTTGACCAGCTATGACCAGCCCCAAACCAGTTATGACCAGCCACAGACCAGTTATGACCAGCCACAGACCAGTTATGACCGGGTGGTGTGCCGCCCAACCACCCCATTTTGTTTTGTTTTTCATCACTAACTGTACTCTATCTGTTCTTTTCCTGGGGAAAAAAGAGTAGATTTCACTTCAAGCAACAGAGCTCCTTCCTTTAGCTTCCAGGAGCTAAAGAAGCTAATAAACTTCCACCTTCTCACTTACTCCTGATTAATTGGCCATTAGCCCGAAGACTATCTGGCTTCATTCACTGGGCCTGAATACTTAATAGAATTTAATAGACCTTCTGATTCACTAATAAACACTAAGAGGATAATCACCTTGTTAGTAAACACTGATTCGGCCAGAGCTCCGCTTTCTCTTTAGTGTGTGTGTGTGTGTGTGTGTGTGTGTGTATCTGTGTGTGTGTGTGTGTGTGTGTGTGTATGTGTGTGTGCATGTGTGTGCATGTGTATCTGTGTGTATGTGTTTATTGACCATAGTCAATGGGGTTAGAGCACTTTATACAGTATGACATGCTGTCTCCTACAGTTATGCATTTAAATAACGAGAATAAGTTCTATGGCATGTTTTTGTGTCCGTAGTCATATATTACACTCGCATGATTGCCTTCGGGAATTTATTCAGTTCAGCAACCTCCAGGTAGTCCATTCATTAAATCAGAAATTGCATAGTTGTATTTAGCTACTTGTGTAGACTTCCTATCGACCTGATTCTGAGGGTTGCTTCTGCATTATTTCTTTTTACTTCAGGTAATATATAGCTCTTAGTTAATATGGGAACGTCATTGCATTTGGCTTCCTTGAATTCTCAGAACAAGCTTAATAAACTAAAATAAAAATAAAAAAAACATTTTGATCATGGCTCAGCATTAAACTCAACAATCAGCATCTCCTTTTAAAATCCAATGGGAAAAAAACAAGGACAGAGATTGGAAGTTAGGGCCAGTATGGGGTCTCGAATCATTCCACATCCTTCACCTCTAGCAGGCTGGAGACAGGCTGGGGGATGGGGGGTGTGGTGGGGGGGTTCTACGAGCTCTGAACCGGGGACTCGAACTTTTGAACATCTCGTCCGCCGCCCCCCCCCACCCCCCCGCCCCCCCCCCGTCCCATGGCGCTGAGTGAGAGAGGCCGAATCGGAAGAGCAGCTGACCCCTGCAGGAAAGCTACTGGAGGAAAGCTACGGGATCTGACCTCTGTGTGCGCACACGATGCAACCTACTCTACTGCTCTCCTAAACGCGGAGAGCGTGGGGGGAACACACAACGATGAGGAGGAGGAAGAGGAGGTGTCTCCTTCATCTCAGGACAGTGGGTGAGCATCAGAGCAGAGCCCTGTAGGTCAGGGGGGTGGGGGGGTGGGGGGACGGGGGGATGGGGGGGGGGGTCATTAAAAGGGAGGGATGGAGGGGGACAGTCTGATGATGGTGGTTTGAACCCCCCGATGAAACATAGTGGCCATTGATCCGCACCGTGAAGTGTGACATTTTAACCAGAGCTCAGAAGCAAGAGCAGCCCCGCCCCCCTCCTACCCCCCCCCCGCCCTCTACATGCCCGTTTTCCTAAATCGTCCGTTCTCAACCGCCATCAGTTCTCCTCCTCTTCTCTTATTCTTCTTTTTTTCTTTTTTTTTTTTACCTCTCTCCACCTTCCCCTCCTCCCCTTCTCTCCCTCCCCACCTTCCTTTCTTCAGTCACTCCATTCTCTCTCTCTCTCTCTCTCTCTCTCTCTCTCTCTGCCGCTGGTCTCCAGAGGTCACCCCGCATTAGCAGGCTTGTTTGTTAATACTCCAGGGTGGGATCAATACTTAATCAACAAGTAATGGGATTTCGCAGTTATCCCGTATGATCTTTTTTCGGCGAGAGGGCTCAAATCGCTCTCTCTCTCTCTCTCACTCACTCGTCTCCGTCTCTTTCTTTCTCTCTTTCTTTTTTTTCCCTCTCTCTTTTTCTTGAAGGGCCTGAGGTGGAAGGGGGATAGAATTTTTTTAAAGAAGACAGACGTAAAAGAAGGAAAAAGCAAGAGGAGAGAGGAGAGGAGAGGAGAGGAGAAACAAAATGGCTGGCGCTTCGGAGCGCAGGTTTGCCCGCTCCAGTGCTCATGGGTAAGATCTGCATCCCATTAAGACGGGATACAGGCCCTGTCCTTCACCCCTCCGTCCTCTCATTGGGGCCATAATGTAGCGTGGTGCGGGAGATCCATCATTACTCGCTCTTCTTTCAGCGGCCGCACCCGCTGGTCCCCTTACCCCGGCCTGCTTTAGCTGCTCCGCTTTCCATTTAACTAACAGACCCGATGTGTGGAGCACCCCGGCGTTCTCGTGCATCCGGGGGGGATGGGGAGGAGGCGGGGCTTAAATGGGGTGCCTGTGCGTTCGCGGTTTTAACCGCCGTGTGAGGTACGCCGGGCTGGTTGGCCATGACATCACCGCCGACACACCTGTACCTGCGCACCTTCATCGCACCTTGATCTGCCTTCGAGGTGGTGCGTAATAACTACTGCCTCAATACGCAATTTCAGTTTATTAGTTCCAATTATTCAATTTCTACTATGGCCTTGCTATCCTGTATAATTTTTCTATAATTAGACTGGGGTATAGTTTTGTGTGTTATAGTTTGATAAAGATTTACAAGTGTTTTTCTTCAGGTCTCCAATAAAAATTGATGGATAATCATCCACAGACTGCAAGCTACAGTATTTTTCGTATATTTTGAACAGGAAAAGGGGGCTTGCTCTATCTGTTGTGAAGAGAGAGCACAATGGAACTAACAAGCTGGCGGATTGCTAAAAATGTATCGTAAAGATGTGTGTATTTGGGTCAGTGTTTGTTTGTGTGTGTGTGTGAGTGTCCGTACGTGCGTGCGTTTGCGTGTGCGTGTGTGTGTGTGTGTGTGGAGAGAGAGAAAGAGAGGAATAGATTGCTAGTATGACAGCGAACAGGCTTGGAGAGAGATGCACTACAAAAGGCATCCGTGTATGGAAGTGACCCCTAGCTGCACGCAGCGCTGCGAGACTCTTCTTCTTCAAAGCGACTCTCTCCCTCGGGAGGCCAGATGGTATCAAAACAAAAACTCTCCACAGTTGGTAAAGTATCAAAATAAACGGCGTCTCTCCTCTCGAAGGGTGTGAGAAAACTCGATCGTGCACTTCCTGCGGTGGCCGCTGTTCAGTATTACCGTTTAAATATTGATACGGCTTCCCTCCAGGCCTCAGCCAATCACAGACGACCTCCCGGCCCTTAACTTCCCGCGACTCTTTTGCAGTGCGTTCCCCGATCGCGGTGGTTAAATTCAGAATTCACGCGCGCGCGCACGTTCGCTCTCGTTTATTTATTTCGGTTTGAAAGTTTAGAGACGACGCGAGCGCACAGTAGCGCGCTGTTTGTGTGTCGGGTCCCGTCGCGTCGGAAAACGGGGGCAGCCTCGCTGCTAACGTGCCGCTAACGTGCTAACGCGGTGCTGCCGTGGTTACGCGCCGCTATCGTGGTTACGAGCCAGCCTCTGACAGGGACGGGATCAAAGGCCCCGCCCGACAGCAGGCCCTCCCGTCGCTCGGAGACGATCTCTCTCTCTCTCTCTCTCTCTCTCTGTCTCTCTCTCTCTCTCTCTCTCTCTGTCCGCGCTCGATTCGTTTTTCCAAACAAGCTCCCGGGCAAAATGTCAGCGTCTGCCATCAGGGAGGGTAGGCGGCGATGTATTAAACCGTACGGGGTTCGATTTGGGAGGGGATCACACGGCGGGAAAGGGCCGACCGAGCGCTGGATACAAACCGCTCCCCCATCGAGCACGATGCTTCGCTCGTGCGCTTCTTTTCACAACTTTGACCTTTGACCTTTAACCTGAGCAGTTTACAAATTTCAGAGACATAATTAGTTTGTACGTAATCCTGAAATATTTTTTTTTACAATATCATATTGTACCTTGTTTGCAGACACCATTGCCTTGTTTTTTTTGAGAAGTCCTTAGTTATTAAATATCTCATATTCAACATTAGAAACAAACAGGTTGACCTGAATGTGTGACAATGTGAGGTCAAGAACTGAGCAAGGGGGAACAGATGCAGTATGGGTAGACTTCACCACAGGGCTAGGCTAACACATGTTTAGACTGTCACTTACGTGATGAAGAATGCCCATGTAAAAAAATAAATAAATAAACATTTCCATGCACTGATCTGTCCTTTGCAAAACTCTTTTATTTCCTTTGATACGTTTTATTGAAGAACACACAGTATTATACAGGATACGGTATCTTTCCGGAAGGTTCTTTGCATGTAAATGTCATGCAGCTTTGGCAAGACACATCCGAGTTGCCATTTGAAGAAAGTATTTGAACTTGAGATGGGAATAGGGAAGACGAGTTCTGGAGGAAGAGAGGGGTTTACCATGGATGAGGTGGAAAAAGGAGAATGTAAATACGCTCACCCCGCCTTCTTCTTCTTCATTTCGGTGATTTTGTGACCCCTCTTTCATTTGATAATCAAAGGAGGGAGAAGCCAATCAGGGCAGCGGGTCCGCCTGTCAGGGTATGACTTCCTGTGTGATGGCCGCTCTCCCTCAGGGCTGCATAGCAACAGTAAACGACTCAGAAGAGCGGCAGATAGTCAGACAGAAAGGAGGTTTCGTTTAAAAAAAAAAAACTAATCTGCTGAGTTCATTACTGCATGTTAACTGTCCGCTCCTCAAAGTACCTTCCCGGAAATGACTGGAATGAAGAATAAAGTGTGAGCGTTTCAGGTTCTTGTACTGTACTACTCTAACGGAGGAGTATATTTCTTTTTGCGATTACTTTTTAATGCGTCTTTCACCAGCTGTGTGATCTCCATGCGTCCATAGCAACTCATCCATTTACTGAGAAGACCTGGCTTCTTCTCTGTGGGCAGTGCACAGGGTGTTTTACCTCAGCCCTGCCACTAGGGGCAGCGTGTCTTGCTTTGCCCGTCGAGCGCAAGGCCATCTCCCCTTTTCAGAGCCCTGGGTAGCGTCCTTTATCTCCGCGCGAAACATGCCCCCCCCTGCATCTCTGCTTCTCGCCCCAGCCATTGTTACCCCTGCACTGGAAGCCCAGCTCCCACTGCAGCCTTCCCTCACCAAAAAGAGTCCTTTGTGTTCCAATTTACAGGACATGAATTACACATAATTTTAACCCTTATGGTTTAACCCCTTTCTTATTTATAATTTTTTTTTTTCTCCGACGGTGCCACTTATAGAGTAGACTGTAGTTTCGGCTTAATTTATTTATTTTCTTTTATATTGTAATATTCTGGCAAATGTGGAGGGTGTAATTGGTTCTTTAATAGCATTGCCTTTTAGGGGAGGCTGAAAATTGTTTATTGATTTTCACTTGTATTTTTCTTAGAGTGAGAGAGAGAGAGAGAGAGACAAAGAGAGAAAGAGACAGAGAGAGAGAGAGAGAGAGACAAACAGACAAAGAGACAGAGAGAGCAAGAGAGAGAGAGACAAACAGAGAGAGAGACAAACAGAGAGAGAGAGAGAGAGAATAAAGACAATTATTGAAACGCATCCAAATCATTAAACATGCAGTGGTCTGGCTTGCTTTGAGGCTATTGTGTGAGGCAGGCCTCGGTAACAAAGGTTCCTTTGCAGCGTTCAGCGTTCGCCCGTACGCGCGCCGATATTGTTTTTGTTCATCTGTCAGTACATCTGCAGCCAAGATTTCTGTTTTTCAGTTTTTGATTCCCTCTGGAATAATAATAATGATGATAATAATAATACAAAAAAAAAACAATTTCATTATAAAAACGTGCTATGACAAATGCGTTTTGAATTTTCTGATTGATCGGTGTGTTTGTTTAACACATTCTCCTCCTCTGAAGACTGTCAGACAGTCTTAACAATACAAAAATTACAGTCTTACAGTGAATTCAAAACAAGTTGCATTTACACTTGTACTCTTTTTTTCCAGACAGAAATACAGTCTGTGTGCGAGCACAGTAGACACCTGCGCTGGATGTCCAGTCAACAGAAGTGAAGTTGAGTTCGACTGACTGAATAGGACGGCACTGTCCAAAAGTTTTTTTTACTGTTTATTTATTTTTCCTTCTAGGACGTGACTTCTGTCTAACACTTACTTTCTGAAGAAGACAGTTTCTGGTGTTTCGGGAAAGACAAACCAGGTAATTATTGAACTGGCAGGGGCAGCAGAACACACACACACACACGCACACACACACGCTCAACAACACACACACACACGCGCGCACACACACTCAACAACACGCACACACACCAGAGACGTATCAAACACAATCCCATTTTAAGAGGCTTCTGATCCCAGCCATGGAAATTCTCAGCCTAAGCCCCCCCCGATGCAAAGAGCCCACAGAAGTGACCACCGGGTATTATATAAACTAATTCTCTTTTTGCCTTCATGCTATTTCATATTTTGTTTGTCCTTTGTCTGTTCCAAAGTTGCATAAATATTTCATCTCGCCCTATACATTAAACAATCTCATCCAATTCCTGTGAAGATGAAGGCAGTCATAAATGTAACATTGTGCAGGTAATCACCGGTGTTTCCCTGCTGCATAATTAATGCTTCTGACATCGCGGGCAGCAGCTCCTACAAAACGCACGAGCTAGCGCTTTGGGCTAGCGCTTAGCGCCGCGGCGGCACTCTGTCGGAGCGGGCAAGCCCTTGAACCCCTGTGTCATCGCTGCTGAGAAGGTGAGGAAGCTTCTGAGGAGGAGGTGGAGAAGCAGGCGGAGGAAGATGATGAGTAGGAAGAGGAGCAGGAGGAGGCGGAGCAAGGGAAGGAGAAGGAGGAGCAGGAGGAGGATGAGGAGGTGGAGGAGCAGGAGGAGGAGGAGGAGGAGGAGAAGCAGGAGGAGGAGGAGGAGGTGGAGAAGCAGGAGGAGGAGGAGGAGAAGCAGGAGGAGGAGAAGCTGCCACGTGCTGCTTGTTCTGTCGCAGTCCGCTGGGGGAGCGGTGTGTTCCAGCCCCTCATCTGGGTAGAGTTTGGCGGAGGGGGGGGTCGGGGAGCGGTGTGGGGGGGGGGGCAGGGTTTAAGGACATCAGCGGCAGACTTAAGGGACTAAACTGGCGAGCGGAATTCCATCGGCGCGGCGGGGCTGGAGGGGAACATAGCGTTCAGCGATGCATGCGGGCCGGTGTTGTATGTCAGAGGGCCCGGCTGAACCCGCCGCCCTCGTTTGGACTTGCGTGACACGGCAGTCTGCGGCCAGCCGGGCCGGGGGAGGGGGGGCGGGGTGGGGGGGGGGGCGAGCAGAGGAGGGGAGGAGGGGGGGGGTGTTCCATAAATGTACCTAAAGTATAGAGCTATATGTGCTCCTGAGTGTTTGCAGCTGTCCTAGCTTAATGGCCAGGAAGCAGTGGAAAGGAACGGGGGGGCGGGGGGGGGCTTTTTTTTTTTTTTTTTTTATGAAGCAGGATTACTGAGTTAGCGGGATAACACAGAACAGCTCTTTCTCCTTCAGTCCACGTTCCAGATTCTGGAGGGGTTCCGGGTTTTAGTTATCCAGCTAACTCGGTAATCCTGCTTCGTGAAACAGGGCCTCTGGTGTTTAGTACCTCTAAATAAACAAACGCCATTTTGCTACAACTGATGTTACAGCGACTCCACTTTCAGTACAATTTCACACAAGTGTGAAAATTTCCTCACGTCTTTTTTTTCGTTGTTGTTGTTTAGTTAACAGATTTAAAAAAAATATATAATCCATGCACTTTAAATTTAATGGGGATACCATTTAAGTTTTTTTTTCTTTCTTTTAAGCATCTGTGCACTTCAGACTTTAAGAGCTAGTATGACATCAGGAAGAAAATACTTTAAAAGGTACCTGAATATCCTTATCGGTTGTAAATGCCATTGTTCTGTTTAATTTTTTTCTTTTTCTGGGCGCACAGTGGGATGCTGCTTAGATGGAAAGGGTGTTTTTCCATTTCCATGAGCTCTGGTATGTGAGGACTTCACGTTGACCTCCAGCACACTGTCCAATCAGGGGCCATTATTTCTGCAGGAAGTCCACGGGCATAAATAAACAGGTATATTCATTAGTTTGGCCTATGACCTCTACCTCTATTTACCCCCCTTTAGTCCTCTGATCCCATATCAAATTGTCTAATACATATACAGTATATATATATAATTATGTATCATTTTATAGAAGTATCTAAGCTATCATCTATTGCAAATATTATTTAGAATTCTGAGGGATCAGTCAAATTTATATTATTATTTGATATAATAATATTTTTGTTCATTCATAGATCTTCATCTCTCTCTCTCTCTCTCTCTCTCGCTGTCTCCCTCTTCTCCCCCATGTCTTTGTTGACCTGGCTTTTCACTGACTTCTACTGGGTCAGTAAAGACATCTTTCTGCTCTCTCTCTCTCTCTCCCCCACTCTCTCTCTCTCTCTCGCTCTCTTGCGAAAGGTAGTGGCAGTGCCAGAGTTTCTCTCCATCTGTTCCCCTCCGCTTTCATCTGGCCGTTTGGGGGGTCAACAGCAGAGCCCCAGAGAGACGGAGTGGATTAGGAGAAGCCTTTCATGCCTAACCTGGGCTCTCTCTCTCGAGTGGTGGAGCAGCCCCTGAACACCAGCGGAGGGGAAAAAAACAAAACAGAAACAACAACAAAAAAAAAAAGAAAAAGAAAAAAACACACCACTGCATTCCCACCTGGCCAAGCCGAGCCTGTTTTATACATTCTAAAAAAGAAACCGCCGCCCCCCTCCCCCCCCACCAGTGAGACACGTCATGTGGTAGAGTGTCATAACACAATAGAGTCATCACACATTAAGCTCATTTAGGTGAGGGCTTTTTATATATATATATATATACATAGACTGTGTCGTGCCGTGTTTTTAACCTAAGTGGTGTTAACGTGACGTAAGTTCGTTGCGCGTTCCAAACGCTGCATAAAAAAAGTGTTTTTTCTCCACCTGACGTGCGTTCCTGGACTGAGCCTGACCTCCTTCGTTAGCATGTTCACGTGAAGGCTTCGTTCGACTGATTTACAGAGGTTACCGAAGGCCGCTGCAGTAATGATGTTCTCGCATGCGTGCGCACTACCTCATATAGCCTGACGCTGAACTTGCGAACATGAGAATATAGGTTCACCGGTTCGGGCAAACTTCTCGGTGACTTGAGCATATATATATATATATATATACATACATATATTTTAAAAAAAACAACAATCCATTTTCAGTATATGTAAATGGAGAACCAGCCAAGTGTAGCCAAATTCAGAATTACTGAGTTTCCATTACAGGATGTGATTAGAATGATCTAATTCGAATTTGCCATGCTGATGACTTGGCAAAATTAGTAAAAATCTTCCAGAAACCCAAAGGACAACAACAATTGCGCCTCATCGAGTGCTTGTGTAGCACTGCATCTGCAATCTCTGGCCACTAGGGGGCTTGTACAAAGGGGTTAAAGGTGCATTGCAGGTCTTACACTAATTGACTGTGATGGTTAAAGTGCTCTGTATGTACCAATGGAGAGAGGAGGTCTACGAGGATCTGTCAGGCAGGAATGTGTGGGCAGTCTACATTATTCAGCATAAATTTTGTATTGGCTGGTGCTCGTGTCACTGTGCAGTGGGAGAGCAGGACAAGCCATTTGCATATCGTATTAATGAAGTCTTCAGGAAAATAAAATGGTATTTCAAATGTCCGGGCCTGTGTACGGCATGCATTATGTAGGTCTACCTCTTCCTCATCCCCTGTTTTTCTCGTTTCCTGTTTTCATTTTAGAAAGCTCAGAGCAAAGAGTGGAGTGGTTGATGTTTGGGGTGGGGGGGGGTAAATGCTCTTTGGTCTCCGGGTAGCACAGAAGTGGTCCGTGCATGGTCAGCAGAGACCCGTTTTAATTCTTAACCGGACCAGACCAACATAATTTATTCATTTCACAATTTGAAATGACAATCTACGGTGTCAGGGAGGGATCAGACCAAAAAACCCTTGATTTGCCGTGGAAAACCGTGCTTAACATGTAGCTCGCCCTTGGCGTTGCCCCCCCCCCCCCCCAAAACCCCAACCCACCCCCACATGCCCCCATTTTTGCGACCCGGGATTCTTTGTTGTCACAGGTGCAAATTGAGATGTGTTGAAATAACCCAAGCTGCTTTCTATACATGTCCTCCCTCCGATGCTGTACATCACAGAATCCAAAATGGCCAAAATCCCAACATCGATATACTGTATATGTGTACATATCCTAGAGTAACATTGCGTGTGATTGTGTGTGTGTGTGTGTGTGTGTGTGAGAGGGAGAGATAGCGTGTGTGCGTGCATATGCGTGTGTTTTAATAACAACTGGATGCAGACATATTGCTTGCCTTAAAACACATAATTGTGTGCTTGAGTATTTAAATAAAGAACAGTGGTGATATTAATGTTCCGGTGAAATGTAACGCTAAGACTTAAGCAGACTCTCTTAGCTGTGATTGGAGCTGTTCAAAAGGCATAAATATTTTTCTTCAGCCGCTGAACGCTCCGGTTTTTCCACAGTCTCGCACAGTCCTGGAAAATCGTCGGTTGAAATATCACGCTGTGACACTTTGCATACTGATTTCTGTTTCATAGCCCGTCCGTAAAAATAACAGACCTCTGTGTATTTTGAACTTTGTACGATGCGAGCAGTCCAAGGAGAGAAATATATCAAAACAAAAATGTCCTTTGAAAGTGGTTCCTGCCTCATCATCATCATTATTGAAGGTTTGATGAAAAAAAACAAAGTCGACAGACCTTTCTAACTCCTTGACTTTCTCACTCTCCTCGAAAATATTTGTTCCATTATAACCATACTTTTCCTGGCCTGGATGCCAACATTCATACTGTCATGATGAACAGACCAGTCTGTGGGGGATTAGCTGCAGTACTAAAAAAAAACAAATGAGAGATTAATGAACCTGATTTATGCAAACACTTCTCTGCCTCATTTTACACTGTCTGGTGACCCACTGGACCTGAATCAGAACCTCTGGAGCGTTCTCCTCTCACTGAATGCTACGAGCTTCAGCATAGGCGGGTTAGCATGCATTTGGAGGTTTTCTTAAAGACGGCTCTTTGATAAATACTTCCAGCGACTCTTCCATCACGTCTTCCCGGTTAATGGAGTGAAATAGACCGGTGTTGAGATACACTATTACATCATCGCTAATCTTCTCGCTGGAAACTGAGAATACGTGAAGTGCTTCTGTTGGCGTTGTGGTTTAATTTAGACTACTGGAAACTGCTGAAAGGGCCTACTGTAGGTATCTCAGGGTCTGCATCTTATCTGAAAAAGCTGGGGTGAGAAAGGAAAGTAGCACTCTCAGGATATGGCTGCAGTTTAAAAAATATTCCGCAGTGCGTGTGTGAGATTGTGGGGAAGACCTGTACAAACTACACATGGCTATACATCTTTATTCATTTTTTTTTGTTTTTTTTTTTACAAAAGCTACATTAGCAAATGTGTTACAGTTAGCACGTAGCAGGTCATCAAATTTTATTTGGTGATGTTTAATAGGTCAGCACAAAAATTACATTATAGAGGGTTCTTATTTCACAGTGTGATCTTGTTCCATCAAAAGCAAAGGTTTTCTCAGTTCATTTGAAAGTCCCATGTTAAAACAAAAGACAATGAGGACAAGTTCCTCAACAAAAACTAACTTCAAAAAAACAATATATATTTTCAAATACATAGAGTCTATTTTAAAAACCTTTACCTTGTTTAGAATTTTAGGTTGGCCCTTCCCCTCGGGGAGAACGCCTTTCATAATTTGTCAAAACAGCGACACGTGTCCACAGTAAGCACAGTGTGTCTGAAAAATACACTGTATAAAAAAAAAAACCATCTGCGCTAGGACCAACTTCGGTAGTATGTAACCTTTTGTTAGGTAAGCTATTATTCTCCTTGCCTCTTCAGGAAATATCCAATTAGGGAACCGCAATTGAATTTTTATGGACATGCCACTTGTTTTGTGGCCTTGTTGAAAAGATCATTATGTGAGGTGGCTATAGGGCTGTAATGTGGGCAGAGTAATATCGAATGAATAAAAGGAACCAGCTCCACAGAGACACAGAGCGCAATGGCAATATCCTTCACCTGACGTGAAATAATGACATTATTTATGCCTGGTCCGATTTTACGAAAAGGGAATTTTCATAACAAACTATTGGAATCACAGGAACCAGCCAAAGCGCGTATAAAACGCATATGAATAAAACAAACGCGAGCGCAGCGTTAGCGTCAGCGATGTAGCCGGTGCAATATCGCCGTGATTTCGCTTGGAATTTTTTGCGGGCTTACAATCCCGACGCCTCATTATAATTTCATGGCATAAATTATACAGTTGCCGGAGTTTATAATTTATGCCACCGGACATGCAATCAGTTCAGATTAAAGTCTGGGAGTGGAGTTGAGGTCAAAACACTGTTCACAAAATAGCACAGAGCTTAACAAAGCTGGGAAGAGCTGAAAGCCTGTAACTCTTTTTATCCCTTTCTCCCCCTCTCCCTTTTTCTCTCTCTCTCCCCTCTTCTCACTTTCTCTTTCCCTCTGTCTCTCCCATCCCTCCCCCCCACACACAAGCACACACGCAGACACTTGCACACAGACCATGTGCCAGGTGATTCAGATATCCAAACGCACTTCTGATCGAGTCTGTCTGCAAGTCTGTCTGTTAGCTTCTTTACCCAGCTGTCTCTCTCTCTCTCTCTCTCTCTCTCTCTCTCTCTCACACACACACACACTCACACACATGCACGCCCACACACAACACACAGGCACACACACACACACACAACCTCTACCTTGCACACCCTTTTACGTAGGTTTGAGATGCTCTCTCTCTCGTTCTCTCTCTCACAGACACTCACATACACGCCCCACTCCACACACACACTCAGACACGCACACACATGCACACACACATGCACAACCTCTACCTTGCACACCCTTTTACGTAGGTTTGAGATGCTCTCTCTCTCGCTCCCTCTCTCACACACACTCACATACACGCTCCACACACACACACACACTCACATACACACACACACACACATGCACAACCCCGCCTTGCACACCCTTTCATGCAGGTTCGAGAGGCGTGGCTTATCGCCGATTGAGATCCACTATGCCGGTGGAGCATTAAAACATCAATAATTCATCGAAACCAACAGCAGCATCACGATGCCTACGGAGGGGACATCTGGCTGAACCTGCCATCGAGGCTCATTAAAATTTTACTTTGAATAGGAACTGATTAATCCCCTTAAATGTTAATTGTTGGGTTAAAGCGCGGAGAACCGTCGGTGTCACTGCAGCGCTCGCTGCCAGAGAAAAGCTGTATTCAGTGGAACTTGGGCTGCCGGTCCTAAATGAGCTGTCCAAACAAAACAGCCCATAATACTGAGGGCCTCCTCTACCGCGTGGAGACGTCTCACTGCCAGCGCAAGCAAAAAAAATGTTGGACCCGCCCGCACATTCGGGTTTCCACGGTTTCCAAGTTCAAAGTGTGCGTGGCCCTAATTCAAAGGAAAAGCACACGTCGCCCCCGACGATCTGTGAGAGGAGTGCGAGAGATTTATTTCAGAAGCTCCCCTGCTGGGTGGAAAGTTTCTCCCTGTCCAGGACGCTCAAGCGATCCCGGAATCTTCGGTTTAAAGTTCGGGATGACCTTCACCTCACCCCTTGGGCGTTTGTAGACTTGGGCCGCCCCCTAATCTGCCTCCTCCTCCCCCCCCCACCCCGTTCCCCTCTCCTCTTGATGTGCGGCCCCCCCTCAGTGACCTGCTCTTCTGATGTCATCGAGCGGCCCCGTTAATGACAGAATTATTATCATTATTGCGATAAACGCGGACGGCGGGAGGAGAATATGGCGTTGCCGGGATACAGTAAACATTCGTCCTCAACTTTGATTCGCAAATAAAGACGTAAAAAGCGTCAGGGCTTATCGTCACTGACCCGGCTTGATGAGTTCAGCAATCGCCGAAATGAACTCTGGAAACCGTGCCTGTTAAGAAGATTGAGCAAACACACGTATTTATTTTTAAGCGATAGTCAGCGGCAAACGTTGATTGGACCCAGGTTGGTGTGTCCCAAACACGCCCAGGGAAACGTCACGGGAACACATGGCACGTATTTACGCACAGCCACATGAATGAGTACGCACTCCCAGAACGTGCGTTCAGCACCGTGCTCAACACTGACATGAGCTCAAAGCAAAATAATGAAATTCCTCTGCACAAGGAAAGAAGATGCTCATTGCTTAGTGCAGATAAAAAAAAAAGTATTAGCAAGCCAAACAAATGCCTGTTGATATTTTATTTATCTACCCCCTGTTGTCTTTTCCCTTTCCCTCTCATTAATATTGATAAATGTACTCATAGGTTTGTGTGTGTGTGTGTGCGTGTGTGCACGTGCGTGTGTGTACGTGTCTGTGAGTGTGTGTGTGTGTGTGTGTGTGTGTGTGTGCATATTTTTACTGGCATATGACATACTGTATCTGTGGTCATGTGTGTAGCCTATACTACTGTGTGTGTGTGTATATGTGTGTGTGCGCATTTGTTTGTGTGTGTGTACATTGAGTGCTCACAAGATAGCGTGTCAGTGTGTATGAGGTCACAGGTGTGTGTGTGTGCATATAGGTGAGAAAATATGTGCCTGTGAGCGCATGTATGGGTAAACATGTGTGTGTGTGTGTGTGTGCATGCAGGTAAGAGTGTGTCAGGGAACATGCCCATAGGGGGTAGGGTGGTAGGGTGGAGGGGGTGGTTGGCGGAGCACTGAATACAAGGCTATAGATCTGGAAAAACTCATCGCTTAATTACACGGAATGAAGTCAAACACATGGTTGAGCAGACAGAAACTCCTATACGCTCGTATACCGACACAGCACTACGGTGAAAAACAAAAGGCGGTAGAACACCACAGTTTAGTAAGAGCCCACAATTCCCTCTCCCTGCCACACACCGTCCCGCCCCACCCCCCCCCCCCCCGCCCCACCCCACCCCCAATCAGCAAACACCCCCCAAATCTACTTGCCCAGTAATGTTACATCAGGCTCAATCAAAGCCGAACTTATGATTCTTGCCCTGGTGCGTGTGTATATGTGATACAGCATTTGAAATCATCTTGAAATTAATGTAGCAGTGATGAGCAAAATCCTGCAAGAGATTTCAGGGAATTACTTGTAGGATACAGTAAGGATATTACAAACGCTTAACATATGCAGACAACAGAAAAACAATGGGGAAATTAAAATAAAGTTTTATTCTGAGCTGCCAGACAAAACAAAGTTATTTATTTTCTGAACATATAGGCTCCAAAGATCATTTGACATCCCGGAGGAAGTGTTCTGGCTTGAAATCACAGACAGCTGGTAAGCAGGGCAGTTATGACATTGGGCTTGTGTGTGTGCGTTTGTGGAGTGTGTGTGTGCGTGTGTGTGTGTGTGTGTGTGGAGTGTGTGTGTGTGCGTGCGTGTGTGTGTGTGTGTGTGTGTGAGATTGAAGGAAGTCTGCCATCCATACCAAGCAACGGAAGTAAAAAATGACAGAAGCAGTTTGAAATGCAGTCTCTGAGCAGACAGATAGAATTACAGAGTACATTGATTGCATATGCTCGTTTGTTTAATCAAAGGATCAATATGAAGTTTTTAAATGAAATAAAAGAAGCGAGAATGTTTTCAGTAACCAAAATAATCTTTTCTCCAGACATTTGAGGTAAAAACCAAAGAACGTAATGCGAATGACAAAAGAACAAGTCAGGGTTTTTTTTTTTTTTGCCGTTACAGTATGTCTACAGTAAGTCTTTATTTCCCGTGTAGATTCACCCACTGAAATTGATTTCTGTCTGACCCAAAATGTCCTGCTACACTTGTGCGTTTTTCTTCCTTCCTCTCAGAAGCTCTCCAGCTATTGAAGAAAGACTATTGTTTTTCATTGATTTTTCCTGCTCACCCACTTCCTCCTCTGTGAAAGAAGACAGGAAGCAGGGTTATCTGTGTCTTCGGTCGGTGTTGCCAACAGTGGAAAGCAACCATTTTCTTTTTTTTTTTTTTACCATTTAAATCTTTCGCCGACAGATGCACTGTGAAGTAGTCGTGTTTGCAGATGTTTATAATTTTAATGGACAGAAATATTTTGGCTTGACTTAAAAAAAAACAATGCTTCCATTTTGCTAAATTGCTATTTTGGATATTGTATAATTGTGTGTTCATATGATTCTCCCATTATACCGTATAATTCAATTTGAATTTCTGAATGTTTAATCAAAACTTTTTAATGCACAAATGTTTCAAAAAAATTAACTAAACAAAGTGATTTATATGAAAGCATTTTCCAAGCATCCATATGGAATTCATTTTCCCAGTATGAAATCTGGAGGCCCAGAGTTCAAACTGTATGGCTCACCTGATTGTGAACCATACCATAGAATCCAGACACTGCACTGCTCACAAGATTATGAAATTTACCATAGAATCCTGCAAGTGTCACAGATGTTTGATAATAAATAAATAAAGCATATTGATGAGAAGAATTGAATTGCAACTGACCTACTGAGTAAAAGGACAACCCCCAGGATCACTCAGACCTGCTTCTTTCCTCTGCTTTATTGATTTATTTTTGTATATGTTCTGTTTATTTCAAGCAAATTATGCATTGTTTCCACTATTATTTTAAGTTTATTTATAGAAGAAAAAAGAAAGAAAAGGCTTGAAAATCTTTGTATTATTGTCCATTTTCATGCTCTGTCTTTGTCCATGTTCTTATGGGGGAATGTTAAACATAATTTTAAAGATATGTAAATAAATAACAAAAAGTTTGGCAGTTTAACATGTTAGATCCTCTGACCAAGCTATGTCAAAAAAACCAGAAAGTTTATAATAATGTGGCTAAGTGGAGCTGGCTTTCATTTACACAGTGAAGTGTTCTGGGTAAAAAGAACTCGGAGGAATACTTTTAACTCAGTGCATGTGGTCCATATCGACTTGGACAGACCAAAACTCCTTTGGGCTCATTTGTCTAGCCTCTTGAGAAGTGGCAAAAAAAACAGTTTAAGTATTGAAATATTTTTTTATTTTTACATAATCCAAAAACTTTCTTATAATTTTTTTGACAGTGAAAATATATTCCAAAATTTTACTTATTTTATTTTCATTGAATGACTCTTGTAGTGTAGGTTTTTTGCATATTAGATGATACAATTCCTGTGATTAAGACCAGACACTCACTTTCCCTACAGGAAACAAAATGAATTGGAACATGGTCTCAGTCTTCATTAGAACATGGTCGATGTCCTCACTAGTACATGGTCCAAGTCCTCAACCAAGCATAATTTTTTTTAACATACTCTATGGTAACACTGGTGACTGTTCACGCTAGCTGTGGTCAAGGAAAATTGAGAAGATTGGGAGAGGGGCTTCTCCTTCCGGTGAAGAGCTTGGGCCCTGTCATGTCAACAAAAAAATAAATCATTATCTGAATTAACATTTCAGTTCGACTAACGCACCTTGTTGAAAATAAGGAAATTGGGCCTGCAAAAACATACAAAAAAGAAAAAAAGAAATTCACTGAAGTGAACCTTTGTCGCTCTCCTTGATTACAGCGAGTTAGTTTCAGCTTTCTGTAGCGTCAGCTGCATTCGATGATTTTTTGCTGCCGTAGGGGGCCCTCCCCCAGAAGCCTCTGCACCCAGTGGCCCTTGGCCGGTACATTCCCCAAGCCCCCCCCCCCAACCCCCCCCCCCCCCCCCCAACCCGACGAGGACTGTCCTCCCCTGACCGCAGTTTGTCTTGTCAACATGTGAAATGTCTTCGAATTACACAGCAAAAAATATCCAGGACACATATGTAGCGGTACGGACAGGACATGTGAACGGGGTGGGGGGGTGGAGGGGGGGCATTTATAGCCTGACACACATGCACCACATGTACAGACATTCAGCTGTACTGTGGCGGGGGGGGGGCGGGGGGGTGTGACAGGGTACAGGTCGGAGGCGCACATACTGTACACATGCTAACATTCCGCAGTGTCTCACCCACAGAGATCTTCGGTGTTCTCTAATTCTGTAACCCCCTGGTCCTGCCTCGCCCCCTGCCACCCCACCATACCCCACCATACCCCCACCCATTTCACTTACATGAGCAAGCAAAATGTAAATGAAGTTAAAAAAAAATTAACATTAACAGCACGGCACTGCACAGGCCACCTCTTCATGCGAGAGGGAGCTCACTGTGTGCAAAAGTGTGTCAAAAGAAGGTGGCAGTGTACCATACTTTCCACCAGAATCTCACACACACACACACACACACACGCACACACGCATGCGAACGCACACACACGCGCACACACACACACACACACTTAACTGCCTCTATGCTCAGGACTCTCGGGGGAACACCAGTTCATTTCAGTGAGTTAATGTAGGTTAAGGTCTGATTGACAAGCACGGGGTGTGCATTTAGCTCGCTAGCACGATGACGAGGATCCCGGAGCCAGTGGTTCTGGACCGCCACGCCGGACCCCCCTCGACCCGGCACAGCACGTGCTGCGCAGGCCACACGGTACCTCCTTAGCTTCCCCGCCTCGTGCCACCGCGACCGTACAACCCACTGCACCGCCCGCCGTTGCTATGGAGCCACGCGGCGTCGCCAACCTGCTCACTCTCCCCTTCACCTTCTGGCCTTCTACTGACCGAACGCAAAGGTGGGTCATTCCAGCTTTCCTTTCTGGACCCAGTGGAGTGGTCTGGTTCTCGGGCGTACAGACAGGAAACACACGGAAGGCGCACTTCTCCAGTGTGGATAAAGCCTCCGTGAGTAGATTATTGGAAAAGTGCCTGAGAGGCTGGTGTGTATGGAAAAGAAAGAGAGAGAGAGAGGGAAAAAACGGCCAGCACAGAGCCTTGACACTGCCAAACTGCCCCCCCCCCCCGCCCCCTACCCAGTCCTGTTTGGTTTGTCTTTTTTTTTTCTCCCGCCAAGATGAATGGCTTTATAAATAGATTGGGCCCAGTGCAATAGTGCAATGGAGGTTCTTGCGGTGCTCTGTGATTTTTGTGAAACAGTAGAGGGGTGGAAAAGGTGGAAGGTGGGAGTGAGAGCTGGAAGGCAATGGTGGTGGGGGGGTGGGGGGGTGGTGGGTGCAGGGGGGAGAATTAGGCTAAACTATCGGGGTCAGTTCCCCTGGAAGATTCCGGTGAACCACCCAGGGCTCGGTAAATGGCGGGCTGTTAGACCTGAAAACGGGCCTGCTCCCGTAGTCCCTAAATAAAGGCCTGTGTGCGGGAGGGGGGCGGCCAGGTAGAGCGCTGCCCGGGGCTCTCGACCGCCGCACCGCGACCCCCCCCCCCGACCCCCCGACCCCCGACCCCCTGACCCCCGACCCCAGCAGAGGCTAATTATCACATGCTATGGCCCCCTCTCTTATTAGACAATAGCTTTTCACGTTTTTCACCCAATGTACTGCAGCTATAGAAATCGCGGGGGAAGGATTAAAATAATAATTGATTTTAAATTGATTTTGATTTATTTGAATAAATATGATCTTTAAAATCTTGTACTAGTACTTCTACTAATAATAATAATAATAACTATAATAATAATCATAATTATCCTCATAAAAATAACAGGCTTAAAGTCATTGGAAAAAGTAATTTATCAGCACACAGAGACACAACAAACACTGAAAAAAACTAACAAAAAAACAACAACATTTGTTTTAGCTTTCGCTTCGAGGCGAGTGAGAAATGAGCAGATTTCGATGTGCCTTTGGACGTTGTTTTTCTAAGGTGACATTTCCACATCAGCGAAGATGCCTCCCAATCACCCCCCCTCCCTCCCCCCCTCCCCCCATCGGCCCCCATCCCCTGTCCCCCCAAGTCCCCCCCCAAAAAAAAAAAGGGCAACACAAACCATTACGATACCCCGCGCAGTACCTATTCCGTGCGGTGTTGCCAAGGTTACTCGCGGTGATGCTTCAATTCACACCGCCGGAGAAGCATTCGCCCCCCCCCCCCCCCCCCCCATACCCCCCCCCGCCTATCTCTCGCCCGGGTGATTGTATTCTGTCCATCTCCCCGGCCCCCGATGTCAGTTCATTTAGATTTACATCGGGGCTGTAAATTAAAATAATCAGTCAACAGACACTCTAGGCTCCTGTCCCTCTCACTCTCTCTCTCCTCTCTCTCTCTCTCTCTGTCTCTCTCTCTCTCTCTCTCCTCTCCCTCTCTATATCTCCCTCTTGCTCGCTCGCTCACTCAGGAGTAGCGCGCGATGCTCGGGGCGCTCGAGCGGAAAATATTGCTGTCTCGATATTTGTCCTGGGGGGCGATAAAGGCGGCGGCGTCTGGGGGACCCTCTGGGGGCCTTCTGGCTGATAGCCGTGTGTCTGGCAGCCCGGTGGAAGCGCGCTTTGTTATGTGTCTGAGGGTCAGAGTTCAGGACCTCGCGTTTTTTTTTTCTTTAACTTGAAATTCCAGGGCTTGGTCAGAGCCGCATATGGTCTGGGGTGGGGGTGGGGTGGGGTGTGGAGGGATGGGATGGGGGGCCGGGGGCAGCAGGGGCTCACGTCTCTCCGTCCACGTTTTTCTAAAATAATTTAAACGCGCGGTTACTCGTCGTAGCTCTGGTGGGTGCGAAGTGTCCTGTAGCGCCGCCGCAGCCCGGGGGCTTCCCCTGTTTCTGCATCGCTTCCATTATCCCAAACGCAGAGCTTAACCCACGAGACTGTCTGAAGGCAGAGACTGGGAGCAGCTGTCACATTGTGGTGTGTGTGTGTGCGTGTGTACGTGTGTGTGTGTGTGTTTGTGAGTGCTGTATGGCATGCGGCATATTTCTGTTTATTAGCGTCTGATGTGTGCGCGGAGGAACGGACGCATCACGCCGCTGGGCCCCTTTCACGTGTGGCCGAACACGGCTGTGTCAGAGCAGGGCCCTGGTTCTGAGTATTTCACCGTTACACGGGCTGCACACGCGTGTGCTGGACACGCTAGCTGGGAGGTCACGTACAGCCACCCCTGTCAGTGCACGTACGTTGCCATGACGTCCGCACGATGTCATCGAATTCATCGGTATGACATAGCATTTAGAACGTTTGCTCGCTGGCCCTACGTCGCTCGATGCATCGAACGGCATCGTCCCGGCAAAGGAGGGCCAGCGAGAAAACACGCTAAATGCTATGTCTTACCGATAAATGTGATGACATAGTGCGGACGTCGTGGCGACGCATGTGTGCCTACTGGGATGGCCAGTGCTGCTTTGACTGTAGCAGAAGGCTGGAGTTAGATAGCAAGAACGAGGGGGTGGGGGGGGGGGCTCGGGGACAGGGGGCCTGGAGGGGTGAGCGAAAGCAGCAGGGGGCAGTGCCAGCCCTGGAGCTGACAGTAATGAGGCCATGGTGCCCACGCCCCCCCCCCCCCCCCCCGCCCCCACCTCACATGGCAGCTTGTAGCGCTAATGTAAGGCGACCCGGCGGGGGGACTCTGCGCCCTCTCTCACCCCTCTCACGTGTACATTCTTTCCCCGCACTGTACCGGGGGACGCGTCGCTGGACACGCCGGCGCTGAACTCCAAACTCTCGCCCGGAGAGAGGGGCCTGACCCCCCCCGGCAGTTATTTGCGGAGCGCGACCCCACGGCGACCTTTCCGACTCGTAACGTCTGCTATTTGCAGAGACGGCCGACGGCTGGGGCGCTGCCGGCTACCGCCTGGCAGCAGAAGGGCTAGCGGCAACAGCGAGCGCTGTCGGCCATTTTCTCCACGGGTGGGGCGGGGCTCTGTGATCACCTCTGGCTCTTCCGTTTTAATTGCGCCGCTGAACCCTTGGTGGCTCAGCGAAACAGCAATCGGGAAATGGCTTGATTGGCAGTGCGTTATTCTCGTATAATTTCACGCATTAGGATGCTGCTGCTTGGTGGTTAGATTATGCTTGGTGATGGTGTGCCTTTATCTTTGACGCAGTCAATTTCTCAATGCTGGGAGTTAGGAGCAGGAATCCACATGCCCCTTAACCATTTGAAGAGTATGTTCATTTTTTTTTAGAATGTTTTTTTTTCCTCCCAACATTCTATGCCGGTGTTCTAGAACTGCACCGCGTTCTGCCCCCGGCAGTGATTGTGACATCAGCACTAGAACAGTTCAGTCACGAACGTTCTAATCACATATTTGTGATCTTGCAGCTTCACGGGTTAATCTTTGAAGAAAGCTTTTTTTTTTTCTCCTCCCCCCGTTGCCGCTGAACTAATTAGTTGATGAGAGGTGGGGAGAGCACCTCTGATTATGAATGCTGAGAGAGAGACCCAAGTGGGCCAAGTCAAAAAGGGCACGGAGATCCCTGATCCCCTCCCAACCCCCCCCCCACCCATTCCACACGGCCCTGCCGGATTGTTGCCCTCATACCCCCCCCCCCCCCGCCCTTTTGTTCACACACTCCCGATGGAACGGTAGCACCTCCGTTAGAACATCAAATGACAGCTGTAACATTTCATTTTCACCTTTTATTCAAGTACATAGGGGGGAGGGTGGGGGGGGGGGTGGGGGAAAAGGAGGGATACGCAGCAGAGAGAGAGAGAGAGAGAGAGAGAGAGAAAGGTGGGATGACAAACGTCCCTCACGCAGCACACATCCCTCCTGAAAGGAGCCGGGATTGGAGAGAAAGCCAAGTGTGAGATAACAGCCCCTGAACATGTATCTTTCTGTGAGCTGCATATCGGCACAGTATATATATTTTCAGACTTCAAACAGTATATATACCGTATATACAACGTTATATACAGGCGTTTTTCTAAATATGGTTACAAGGGTTCTGCTGCACCTTCTTGTTATGTCCAAGTGGCCTCCTGCCAAAATTTCCGATTTCCGATTTAATGCGGCTAGTTACCTTTCACCGTTCATTTCAGGTTTGAATTTAAGTTTAAGATTAAGCGTGAAAACACTGATGCCTGCTGCTCAAATGCAGCATTGTCCACAGCGTGCATATATAATGTTGTTTTAATGATGTATCACCAAAAGAAAATAAATTAATAAAATAAAACTTTGAAGATAAAAACTGTGAAATGTGACACAAGCATAAAACAGTTTCTTGTACTTGCAAAAGACACCATCATTCCAAATATGGATATGCATAATTTTGGAGGATGATGGAGTTGTGAAGGTGTGTTTGTATTCACACAATCTGGGTAAATTTAGCCCTGCAAAAACACTGAAAGTGAAATATACTTTCATAACCCGATGCCCTTTCAAAAAGGCCAGGCATCACAGTGTTCCTCCATACTGGGGATAAAATGTACATCTATTTGCATTCAAGACACTGCGATGTAGGATTAGGCCACGATACACAAATTTTGGTAGTCAATAACAATACCAGTGAAATTTGATGCTTCTCGATACCTTATTCGATAGCATGGTAAAAAAAAAAAAAAAAACAATCCTCATGTACTGCTTCAACATACATTCCTTTTTTAAAAGCGATGTATGAACATTACCAAAATAAATGAATAAATAAATATGGAACAGTGGCATGTAGCCTCCAGGTTTTTAACAGTTAACAGTTAACAATAGCTTTTTAGTGTCTCTCCTTCAAGTGCTTAACCTTAACTTCCCGCACTATTCAAGTAGAAAATATTACGCTTGCATTCAGCGATACACAGTGTATGTAGACAGTAGTAGTGTGCGTGTGAACTCGCACGACAATACATTTCAAGCGCAAGTGTTGAAGTTGAAGCCACAAGGCGTTCATGACTTGCAGGGCCCTTCTAACCCAAAATAAAGAGGGGGAAGGTTCATGCTGGAGATCACAGGACAAGCTGTGTCGCGAAATGATATTATTGTCGAAGCCTTGCCGGGCGAGCGGAGGTGGTCTGTTAGAGAACACCATGAAGGGGGGGGGGGTGTTCCAGTGGACATAAGTGATGGCATTCACTCATGGGGAGTGTCGAAGGAATTTGATGTTCGAGTGTTCGGGAACCTTTAAAGGGACAGTTCACTTTCAGCGAATTTTTGACATTAGTTCCAAATGTTTCATTCTAAGTCTTTGTTAGACCCAGACAGTTTTTTTTGTGCAATGAAGGATGTTTAAAAAATTATTTTTTGACAATGTACCAATTTTAAGATGGCGGGTGTGGCCTCCCTCCACCCCACAACACACACACGCACACGCGTGCATGCATGCACGCACACACACACACACATTTCTTTTTTGCAAAAGATTTCTTTTAGTAATTATAAAGATAATAAGGTGTGAGTGGTATTCCATTTGCAAATGTCACCTTCTGAAAGCTGTAAAGTAACCAATTATAAAGTAGTGCTTAATTAGCAAAATAACTGTTGATGAATAAGTTAGAGGTAAGAGATGAGACAAGCCGTCGAAAGTCTTCCGGCACCAAATCTTCCCAGAGCAGGACTCCTCAGCCTCATTGCAAGAGTTTAAGGTTCTTATGCTTTCAGCCTTTGCTTGTCTGCAAATTCATCTGATCAGTTGTTTTTTTTAAATGTTCTTTTCTGATACGATTTTGTAGCAAACATTGAATATCGAATAAAAACCGAGATGGAGGGGTAATTAAATTGAGTGAATTGAGTTATCTACCTTAAGCTTTTTAAAACTGTATTGCAAGTATGTATGTATACAGTATATGCATAGTGTGTATCATGTTCTGCTTGTAACGTCTAATCATATATTTTGTTTGCCATAAAAGACCGATTTAATCCTCCTCTTTTTTAGAGAAATACCGTGGCTCTCTCGATTGAAGAGAAAACCCTCTCTGTTCTCTATTTGGACGGAAAATGCAACGTGTTAATTTTTTTCCTGCTTTCCACGGTTCCCGAGCGCGGTTTCTACGGGGAAATGTGGTCCTTGTGTTTAGCGTGGGGCGTGCCAGCTCTGCTGGAGGAAACGAAAACACCGCAGCGACGAAGGCTGTTCACCGGCTAACGAGCCATACTCGTCTTCCTCGCTCCAACTGTCGGTTCAATCTGATTGTGTTTGCGTTTCAACAAACAGTTGCACAGGGGCTGTTGTGTCTGTTGTGTCTTTGTGATTCCTCATTATCATTTGGAGTTTTTAAAAATCAGAATTTATCAGAAGATTATAAGAAGCTACCTGTCTTTTTAATATAATAATAATAATAATAATAATAATAATAATAATAATTGTTATCATTATTATAAAGAAGTGACCTGTATTTTTACATAATAATAATAATAATAATAATAATAATTTGAAACTATGCAAAAATAGTTTCTGTGCAGTATTCTGGACTTTGTCTTTCTGAATGAAGTCTTGACTACAGAAATAAAAACCTGTGTACAATGAAACGACCCGCCATTAGGGCTCAGAAATGAGACGTCACACGAGACCCCAGAGAGAGTTCATCCGGCCTGAAGAAGAAACCCGTGGACACGATTGAAAAAGAAAGAAGAAGAAGAAAAAAACAAAAGGTACCAAAATGTACGGCTTGAGAAAAGAGAACATTGGTTTTTTAACAAAGTGCGCTTGGAGAGCGGAGTCAGCTGTCCGTGCGCCAGGAGCAGGTGATAAGGCTTAAGAGCGCGCGCACTCCAATGTACGGACAGAAGAACCTCCTTCTGTCTCTGAGGAGCTCTCATTGCGGTGGAACAAAAGGGGCCGCGTCGAGGCTGTCCCGGCGGCCCGCGACTCAAAGGGTTCGCGATGCTTCAAAACTTAATTAATCGCCGTTCCTCGGGTACCGCGGCTCGTGAAGAAGCTCGGCGTTCGCCCGCGTACCCGGCGCCAAAGTTTTAATCAGCTAATGAACACGCATCCTAGAAACACTGGCTATCTGAAGTGTTTCCCCATTCAAGCTTGGCGGAAAACACAACAGGAGGTGAATGGTAATACGATGTCCTGTGATATCGGGTAGAGGATTGCCAAGCGGGTTTCAGAACCGATATTAAAACGTAGCTTTAGCATTTGAACATTTTAGGAAAACCAAAATTAAGAGGAAAAAAAAGGCTGCACAAAGTCATTTTGAACCTTTTTTGAGTACGTTTGTGACAAGTATACATGTTCATAGATGAGGGTGTGGTTACATATGCGTATGTATGAATGGTGTTTGTGTGTGTGCGTGTGTGTGTTGGGGGGGGGGGGGTATTTTAGAACAGACGTGGTACACCTAATTCTGTTTCTGATGTAGTTCATTCTCCACATGGAATCTTTACGCAGGGCACCTGAAGTCGTCAGCACATGGTCCTACAAGGTGGAGCCTGATCATTACATCATTGCATTTCCTAACCGACAGCTCCAGCAGGAAGCTCCGTATGGAGGAGACACCGTGGGTGAGTCCTCTACAGCGTCCTGAAGCCGAAACACAAAAGGAATTGCATTGTTCTGGATTTGAGCCCGCAGCTCCGCCGTTTACCGTAGCGACCGAGGTCGGTATCTAAATTGAATTGTCTTTATCTCCTGCAGAGAGAAAAGGGAAAAGGAGAGTGAAAAAAATATTTGTTAGATTTTTTTAAAAACGACAGTTTTTTTTTTTTTTTTTTTGCACATCAAACAAACTTTTGTTCAGCCAGGGCATTTTTATTTTTGGGGTTAATTAAAGAAACATTCTATTATTAAGCCTGATGAAAAGAAAGAATAAATTCAAACAGTATATGTAGACTGCCCATAATATCTTTTGGTAATTATTTCTTTCTAATTGAATCTTTTGAACACAAATGCCTTGAGCAGATTGTTGTATTGCTGTGAGTCTGAACTGCGTCCTGCAGCCTGAAGACATTCAGGAGGACATCAGAGGAACTGAGAATGAGCCTGCTCCAGAAACATGTGTAGCAGCACTGCTTAAGACACCACACACACACACACTAAAATAGCAGTACACACCACTCCCGCTAACACATACCACAGCACACGATCACACACACTACACAGCACGCACATCCACGACACACACACACACACACACACACACACATACACACATGCACATACACACACATACACACATGCACACGCACATACACACACACATACACATGCACACAGCACTAACATCCCTGCCACGACATACACACGTTCAACATGCACCATCACACACTCATGCACATCAACACTATTTTACCACTGTTCTTTAAAACCCTGATACATTGGATTGCTATAATGCTGAATTATACTTATGTGAGTAAAATAGATGGGATCAGGTTCATAAAGTTATGATTTATGAGTCGTACATTTTTAGATTCTCCCTTGCTATGAAATGCTACGAAAAGTTATGACAAAAAAACATTCTGAGTAAAACTAATTTATTTATTTATTTATTTATTTTATTGTCATGGTCAGCTCCCTTGGTGGAAAACGCAGGTGTGTCCTCACAGGTACCTCTGATGTTAAAGGAAAGTCGGCAGGGAATGAGGAGTGTAACAATAGGGTCCTCACTAAGCAGGGAAATACGGAAAATGTGTGTAACAAAGGGAGTTATTTAGCTTCAGCAGACAGCACAGGGACAGTAATCACGCGCACCCCCAGACCCAAATCAGATTAAACCTGAAGGGTGCTTACCCAGGCTGCTCCGGACCGGGCTCGGGCTCGGGCTGGCTGGGTTTGAGCCCGATCCTCCATCAGCGGATCCGACAGGCCGGGTATCCCAGCTGTCAGCGCGACTTCCCGAAAACATGACTTATCCCCCTCCATCACGGGACGACCGCGGCTACCTACCTCAGCCCCCAAACGCGTTAGGAAGTTGCGCCCGGTGGGTCGTTCCCTCGCGCGGCGACCGCCTCCTCTCCCGCGATGAATCCCGCGATTAATTTTTGGCGTCGGCGTCGTTGAGCGATCCCGCGTAGCTCGCGCTGTTGTTGCCACGACGCCGGGTCAGGCCTGCTGATGACATCACACCTCCGAGGGGTAAATCTACTCGATCAGTCTTCGCCGAGCATCGCTCAGATGGGTGGAAAGATTAGCGGAATTAGGAGTGACTGAGAAAGAGGCTCCTAGTTACCCACGTGCGTCGTCAGGTGACGTGTTCTGATTTGTACACAGGGAGGGACATGAAGTGAGCGTGGAAACAGGCAAACAAACAAACTTCACTAACCTCCTGTCTTTCAGAGCAGCTGCCTTATTTTCACACATAACATATAATATATATATACACACACACACACACACACACACAAAGTGCACGCAACAAACACAGGTACACACACACACACACACGCACACAATACACACACACACACACACACTTATGTAACAAACACATACTATGCACAGCCTACACAGGTACACACACACACACACACACACACACACACACACGCAGTCACAGCCCTCGCAAGCCCCATGAACCTGCCGGCCGTCTTTGAGGAAATGAAAGGGCCTCGCGCTGGATTCATGCAGGAATATGAGGATGTTTTTATTCCGTCAGTACTCCGGTAATCAGAGGAGGGGGCCGGCCGTGGGAGGCGGCGGGGACAAAAGCCGGGGGCCCCCCTGGGCGGGACGCCCCCTCTGTAATCTCCGTGGTTTTTCGGCGGGAACACGAGGCTCACGAGCGGGCCCCCAGCATGCGAAGGCTCTCCTCCGACTAATTATCTGACGGGAATCGCGAGTGCCTTGACTCCGCCGCTCGAAAGAAAAATGAAAGGGAACCTTCATAACGACTGCAGCGACAACTGCCAGAAATGAACTACGAGGAGGAGGATCATATTTTAAAAAAACAGGCAAAAAAGAAACGTGTAAAGTCTAATATCAAAACTCGGTTTCTTTGACAAAATAAGAACACTTTTTTTTGTTTTGCTTTTTTGCTCACCCGTCACTTTTTAATGAACACCTCATGACTTAATAAATTGTTATATTTTTTTATATTACAGTTTTAAATATCAACTTGCCATAACTGATTGATAAGGTTTTGAAACATGTACAGAAGAAGCATATTGTGCCATCAAGGGATTGTGTAAAAGTAAAGAAAAACACGTTCTCTGGGAATTATTCTCTCTTATTCATCCCTCCCTCTATTCTGTTACTTTCCTTTTCATTTTTGCCATTCAGTTCGGAATTTCAGTCGGCTTTGTTGGCACAACAATCGTACAGTCACATAGCCGAAGCATAAAAATATTAATGAAAAGCTCAATACGATATCTAAAAATAAAAGGATAAAAGGAAAAGAGCATAATTAATCGATCGCTTTCTCTCTTTCTGTCTTCCACTCTCTCTCCCTTTCTCTTTCTCTCTCTCTCTCTCTCTCTCCAGGTGTGAACTCCAGGTGTGAACGATGAATCTCCACCCACAGGAGCTCAGTCGAACCCCCCCAAGATAAGGCCCTTGCCTTCAGTTCTTTGAACCTTGAAAATAAACACAATTCCCTGTGTGAGTTCATTTAAGAAAAAAAGAAAGAAAAAAAAACCTTGAAACCTTACATTTATTTATTTATTTATTTATTTATGTTGTTGATCGCCCTTTTCTACTTTTTTTTTTATTGTTGCTGTTGCTATGGAGCCGAAACAAGAAAACAAACAGCTCCGAGCTGTTTGAGATCCCAAGCTGTTCTACAAATCACGTGTGCATTTTTAGCGATGCTAACTTTACCCTACGCAGGGTAATTGCCCGTTCAAATATTACGGGGTTGCGTTCGCGTCTTTGTGCCTTTGCTGTTTACATTAGGCACGGTAAACACCTCGCCAAGCGGCACCTGGTGTCAAACCAGAACGTATGCTTTTGTTTTGCTTCGCTTTGAGGAACTTGAAATTTGAGTGGCAGCTAAAATGCTTGGGAGTGCCTCTCTCAGTGCGTGCAGGCCTCTGTGCCAAGAAGGTAGTTTTTTTTTTTTTTTTGTAGGCCGCCATTTCTCTACCACGTGAGATTCGTTTCTTAATACGGATATAAGTTCCCCTCTGTGGTATTAACATCGCCTTACTCCTCATCTTCCCCATCCTCGAAGCCAGAAAAGCGAGTCAATTTTCAATAAAATTGTATAAAGATGCATAAAATTAAACAAATGTCTGCATTCCGGTATCTTTGATTATCACTTCCGGAAGGAGCCTTCACTGGCAAAGCATAATAATAATAATAATAATAATAATAAATACATTAATAAATAAACAAGAAAAACCTAAAGCAAGTTGATTAGATAGGGACTAGCCTCAGGATCATACACACTCTTTTGGGATAGGCCTTGCTGTCTCTCTGTACATGATGCAACTCACAGAGGCCGTTGCGAAGGCATTTCAGGCAATTGGCACCTGCAGAGAGATACAGTATGCACACTACACCTGAGGTCTTGCATCTTAAAAGCGTACAGTACAAAACCTGTGCACTGATGAGAAGCGGGGATTCGGAACCATCTGGGCTCGTAATTGTGCCTAATTTCTAAAGTTGTACAAGTGTATTTATTAGTAGTGATTGTATGAATAATTAAGAACAATAAATGCAGTAATAAAAATAAGCAAATTAAATTATCTGAGTTGTGAAAAAAAATGCTGCATGAATCATGCACAGAAAAAAAAATCTGGTATTGCATTAGAAGCAAGATTCAGTTTTCAATGACACTGGAAATAAAACTGCAGACACTTCTATACTACTTTATGGAAGAATATATGAATTGTTAAAACCATTTTTAATGTGCTTATATAGGTAACAAAATCAGATTTTAATTTTAAAACAGAATACTAAAATCTAGGGCACACAATTACAGAAAAATCACAATCACCTCTGATGGAATGAATAATTTTTATTTTGTTGAAATGTCGTAAGTCATAAGAGGTGTGATTTTAGGCAGGGAAATTTAGAATTACTATAGATCACAGGTACAGCTATAAACAAAATTTCTAGAATGAAATGATGTTTCTCTCTGTGTGTGTGTGTGTGTGTGTGCAATATGTGTGAGTGTGTGTGCGTGTGTGTGTGAGAAAGAGCCAGAAAAGACACCATCAAATGCCATCTAATGCCTTCATATAAGTCCCTGCTATATTAATGACCAAATGCTTTGGACCACTTCTATTCCTACATTTGCAAACTTTTATTACGTTGCGTGGCCTGTGTATTTATTTATTTATTTATTTATTTATTTATTTATTTATTTATTTATTTATCTTTATTTATCTTTATTTTATTTTTTTCAGACGTCCCCCCCCCAGGGAGTGCCGGGTGTGTACGACACGGCGCGGCGCGTGGAGTTGGACCCGGGTGCGTTTGGCCGCCAGTGTTTTCGCCGAGGCGAGGCGGGCGGAGAGGAAGAAAGCGTCTCGCTCTCAGCATGGGTGTTGAGAGTGTGTGGGCCGCTTGTTTTTACTGGCAATCTGCAATGCAATCCCACCCATCTGCCGTCAGAAGAAAGCAGAAACCGCTTTTTTTTCCATTTTCGGTCTCCTTTTTTTCCTCCATTTGAGATATTTATCCTCTGACGGAGGCTGTGTGGTATTGGTTCTGTGCTAACATTACAGTACATTACATTTACAGGCGTTTAGCAGACGCTCTTATCCAGAGCAACTTACTGTACACAGATTTTTACACAGCATTTTACATTTGCATCCATCTATCCATCAGCTGAGTATATACAGGTTAAGCCTAGCTCAAGGGTACAACGCCAGTGTCCTACCCGGGAATCGAACCTGCGACCTTTAGGCTGCAAGACCAGCTCCTTACCCACTACACTACACTGCAGCCCTGTGTTGTGAGCGAGTAAGGTGTCAAGGTGTCCAGGAGATCGTGTTTACCATAAGACTTTAAAGCCGCCTTGATGAATTTTTTTTTTAAAGCCTTATGTAGAAAAGAAAGTTTTCCGGTGTCCTTATATCATGTGCTTGGCTGTGCAAACTGTCTGTAATGCTGTGTGCCACACAGAGAAATGAACACAGCATTCTCCATACACTCAGCCTGATCTACAATATGGGTCAGACAGAATATTTTCATTATTTTCATGTCCAATTTACTGTTTTTTGTTGTATTTTCTGAATCCCACACAGTGTGAAATAAATGTTGTGTGCTGAAGGCTAGGTGGGAATATTTTAAACTTTGTACAGTAATCCCACGATGTACACTATATTTTAGGAGTCGCTTTTATTCAGAGTGGTTGCACAGAGCTTGCACTCTCTTTGCATGCAATCCATTTATAACAGCTGGATGTTTCAGTGAAGACATTCAGGTTAAGTACTTTCTCAAGTACCGCCCCACCTTGACAATAGAACGCGCATCCTTGAAATTTCTGGGCCAGATCCCTAAGCATGATGGGAAGTCCTGCAATGTTATATAATATCCGTGTGTGTGTGTGTTTGAAAATTATATAAATATATATGATCGCAAGGTAATGCTTGCACGTTATGCAACGCACTGTGTTACATGTGTGGTGAATTATGATAACCTATTTTCTTCTGGTCTAGACTCTTAGTGCTGAAGGCCTGTGATTAATGGCTGGGTGCATGCGCTCTGATGTCATAATGGAAATGTACCTGTGAGACTCCATTTAACATTCTTTTTTTTTTTTTTTTGTTCAAGGCCACGGTGGTTTAGCGAGCCGGAGAAAACGTCAAATAACGTCCGGGCGTGAACTTCTGCGGGACGGGAACAGCTGGAAAATGGGTTTAAGTGTCACAAATGTAAAGGTAAAATTATTCTTCGACTTTTAAAAAAAAAAAAAAAAAAAAGAAAAGAATAAAATGGACTACGTTGGCTAAATTCAGATTTTATGGATAGGTCTGCCATCGTCTTGGTATGAGAGGAACAGCTGCCTGAAAATGCTGTATTCACTTAAGGTATCAGTCCTTAAATCTCTCACCATCTTTAGCAATGATCTTCCAGCAGCCAGCATTTTTGCGCATTTTTTTTTTCATGCGAGTTTCTCAAAGCTCTTACAGTTTTTGCGATGAATGCCCAGGAACATCTTTTGTGAGAGCGCTTTATTCTTTGGAACGGCATAAAAATGACAGCACATTGTTCGCTGACATGACAGAGAAGAGGGATAACATTTGAACTACAATGGACCGGAATACTACTTAGCGACTTGCATTAATTACCTGTAACACTGCATTATACTTTTCGCTCAGAGAACGTGAAGTTTTTTTTAAATATTACACTTTAGATTTATCAACGGCTTTGTGGATGCACTTTTTATTGCATTTATCAGGGGCTTTGAATATTCAGGAATTCTGGGTAGATTAAATCCTCTTTTAAAGTTTAACAGAGCTCATTCCTTCTGGAGATAAAACTTCTCCGATCCACCAGAGTAGCTTCCTTTGCACGACTCAAAGTAGTGCGACTCGCAGGTACAGGAGCTAACAGAGTAGTCTGCTTGTTCCGGTCCAGCATTTAATCATTCGATCCCACTACCCACCCCCACAAATGCCTGTTTGGGACCTTCATTCAATCAACATTTTTCCTTCAATTCTGCATTAAAAATTTCTGGTGATTGCTGAATTCACCGACCTCGATTTATGAAAAAAGCAATAAATTAAGTCTTAGATTCAATCATGAGTCAAAGTTAAGAGCGAATGTTGATTGGATGTTAATCTGGCGTTTTTAGCGAGAGCAGGAAAACATGGCGGAAATGTGACTCCGCGGTCCTGTACGTTTGCGAGCGCGTCTCCCACGGCAACACGCCCAGGGAGGGCCGCCCCCCGCTCACCGTCCAGCAGGACCTAATTCGGGAGAAACCCAGGCCCAGCGCGCCTCCTCCTCCTCTTCCTCTCCTCCTCCTCCTCTCCTCTTCTCCTCCCCCCCCACCCCACCCCACCCCCCACCCCCGGAGCGGGGGGGAGCCGGGGACGGGCGAGGAGCACGACGGAGCCCGCGCGCTCGGCCCGCTAATAGCTGCTCTTCTGGGAGGGGGCGCTGGAGAGGTTTCCGCGGATAGCTTAGCGCGCGGGGTATCGTTTCTTACACGATCGCTCTAAATTCTTAAATCAGAGGCTTAAGAAAGAGGCTCGGCACAAAAGCAGCGGAGGGACTTGTTAAATGATTAGCCCAGCTCTCAACTCAATGACATCCTCTTTTTTTCATTCCTCCTCTCCTCTCCTCATAATCCGGGCAGTTTAATGAAACCCGTAGTTTGCATATGTGCCTAAGTGCTGTTAAGTGATCTCAGACAGTATTATATCACATACACACAATCACACAGGCATGCACACAAACACACGCACACACACACACGCACACGCACACACGCACACGCACACGCACACGCACACGCACACGCACACGCACACGCACACGCACACACCCACACACACACACAAACACGCACACACACACACGCACTCAAACACACACACACACACACACACACATACACACACACACACACACACACACACATACAAACAGACAGACACGCAGACACTTTCTGCTCAACAGTGGTTGACAGTCTCAGCAAGGAGAGAGCGAGAGGAAAAAAAAAAACAATATAGCAGCAAGTCATCAAAAATACATTTCCGTGCAAATGTTTCTGTGTGAAACGGTTTGTGTATCCGATGATGAAATGGTGAGATCATGTTTTCAAAGCGCTTAGCAGCAGGTCTATGAGCGTTTGGATTCTGTCGGCAATAACAGGGGTGGATTGGTCGGTGAGGGATGGGGTGGAGGGGGGGGGCTTCGTGGTAATGCCGGAAATAATATGCGTACGTGCGACAACTAGGAGAATAATTTCAGTCGATGGCCAATTTAATCACTGAAATGGGGAGTATGTGTTATGTGTTTGGGCGGCCGTGGCTCCTGCAGAGAGGGGAAGCAAGGTACACCCCTAAGACAGGCGTTTGTGTGAGCGAGGTTCACTGTGACGATCGTAACGGCGAATCACACCTACAGCTTCGGCGTGCGTACGGAGCGCGAGTGCGTGTGACATCCTGCCGGCGGACGATGGAGACAGGAAACGGGAGATGTGAACACAGCGTACGAGCACGGCTCGGGGGGGGAAGGGGGGCGGGACCAAAACATACGCTGGTTCCCCCGGCCGCACAACACTATCACATCATCGTGACCATGAATATTTTATTTGGGGGGGGGGGGGGGGGGTGGAGTGGTGCTTGGGGTTCAAATGACAGGAACTTTTTTCTTTCTTCTGACAATTTTTTTTTGTCGGATATGTAAACAAATATCAGAGCCTTGTATCAGGGCTGTGATAAATATAAGTGTATAGGAATATTTCTAATTTAATTTGCATCTTTAAAATTGTTTAAAGCGTTTTTTTCAAGTATTTTCAAATAGAGCACAGAAAAAAGTGTTCATGTTTTTTTCTCAAGTATTTAAATACTGTCTCAAAAAAAACTCCTCAAAAATATCCGATACATTTGAAATTCTTTGTTAAAATTTTTCAAGTATTTTCATGAAAATAACATGAATTACCAGGCTTTAACGTATTATAAAACAAATTCAAATGTTTTTATTTTCTATTTTTATTATGACAAAACTCCTGAATTGCAATACCCCTGCATTCAAAGTAGCCGCATTTCAAAGGGCCCTTTACAAACCCATGAGAACTGTGCTCAACGTCAAACGCAGAAAAACGTTATTTAAAAAAAAATACTTTGTGTGTTTGACCTTTGACCCCCTTCTGCGGAGGAGAGGAGCGCAGTGTGTTGGGTTAGGGTTAGGGTTAGGTTGAGACGAAGCGGGAACAGGTGGCGCAGAATCGGGGGCCGTGCTTTAAAAATCCCGTGTGCGGCGCACGAGGGAAGCGGCTTTCATGTGTCCACCAGCACCCGTCCTCCGAACCGCGCCTTCGGTTCTGCATCGCACCGTGGAGGGGTGTCCATCAATCCAGGCGTCACCTTGTATTATGACAGATGGGGGTGGGGGTGGGGGGTGGGGGGGTTATGGTGGGGAGGGGGGGTATAAACATCTTTAAAAGCAGAGGGGTCCAAACATTTTCAATATCGCGCTGAGAAAAAAATTGGGGGTGGGGTGGGGTGGGGTGGGGGGGGGGTATTACAAGACAATTGTGGCAGGCGCAACGTCTCAGCGTCCAGCAGCAGATGGAGAATAAAGGAGTGAGAGAGAGAGAGAAAGAGAAAGAGAGAGAGAGGGAGAAGGGGGAGAATGAAAGCAAGGAACCAGTAAAAAAAAAAAAAGATGCTCGGAAAAAAAAAAAAAACCAAAGAACGCAAGTTGACAGAGAGGAGGCAAAGTTTTTTTTTTCTTCCTCCACCTTTGCACATTAAACAAAGATTTGAAACTGAATAAATAAATAAATGAAGGTGCGGTGGAGGAGGAGGAGGAGGAGGAAGAGGAGGAGGTGGAGGAAGCACACAGATCGCTGTGGAGCGACGCCGTCCCACAGAGGCGTCTCTGCCGAGGAACAAAGGAACAGGAGCGTGAGCTACCTCGTATCTGATACCTATGGACTGATCATATATGAAAATATGGACCATCTGTGATTCTGAGGCAGTGTAACTCTTACAGACACACTGCGTCTCCCGGTCCGCTATCTGAACGTAAAACGAAAACTCACCACTTATTTAAATACCACACGCACACACACACACACACACGCACACACACGTGAAGCATGAATACACATGTATATGTACAGTATGTACATTCGTACATGCCACCTCAAAGGCAAAGAGCGGTAGTGTCAAAAAGGTGTTCGATGGGACGAAGACGTGTGAGCATCCTCACCTGTCTGTAGTCTTTCCACCTGAGGATGGGGGGGGGGGGGGCCGTGGGTGGGGTGGGGTGGGTGGCAGGCGGATCGCTGAGGGAGAAGATGAATGGTGCTATTCTTCTCCCGCACAGCAGGGGGAGAAACAAGAGAGAAAGGAGAGAGAGAGAGAGGCAGCAGCCCTGGGTGTCACTGAGATACCCCTCCCTAGACATACGCTGGAGGTGCACAATGAGAATTTTAGAGTATAAGTCCATGACAGCACGCCGTATGCTTTCAAATGGTCAAACTGATTTGGACTTGAAGTGTGTTTTCTTTATTTAAACTACTGCCCCTACTGTACAGTATATCAATTCTTTCACAGTCACATGGTCATTAGAATCTTCTGTAAAGTATCTGAAATGCACACACAAACATCATCATCCAATCAAAATACATACACTAAAACCGGAACTGGTACATATTTTTAAAAAAGAACCCAGAAAGTAAACTATCCCTTTAAAAGAGGCATAGTCCAACTTGTCCAATTTATTTTTTTTTTTACAAACCTGTACTTTTCCTGAGGACGGACTCACACTGTGGTAAAGCTCCAGACGAGACTCTCGCTGCGTTCTCATGCCGTCAGATAACAGCGGGCACAATACCAGCTCTGTGAAGCTGGAGAGAGAGCCGAAAAACCCAATTCTTTGTGCTCGTCTTGTACCTCTTTGTCTGTCTTGGTGGCGCATCATGTGGAAGAAACCAGAAAATAATTTTTTTTTTTTAAACCCCCTTTTGTTTTTGCAAAAAAAAAGAAAAACAAAATCCAACTTCACTTTGAAATCTGTCAGCCAGAACGCAATTTGGACAAAGGCGCATTATTCCCTTGCAGATTCACATTCATTCGATTCAAACTTTGCAGAGACAGGTCCCAATAGTCATTGCTTAAACGCTCATTCATTGGACAAGTTTTTTTTTTAGAGGAAAAATGAAACAATAATTGCGAGGATTGTTCACTGCATTGCTGTAATGAGTTAGCCTATCCACAGTCAAAGATTAGCCAAAAAGGCTACACAAGCTACTGCCACAAGAAAACCCACATGGACATCACATTTAAAAGCCACACAACCAACACCTGCATTTAAAATGACAGTACTTTATCTCTACGCTTTCATAGTCTTAAATTGGTTAAAACGTGGCCTATCGGAATAGTAATTGGTTTAAAGGCTCTAATTAACAAATCGTCCGTTCTATGCAAAAATCTGAATAATGAATTAGATGGCTGTGATAGCCATTAGCATTCTCTCCAACTCTTCTTTAATTATTTTTTATTATGTGCAGATTCCCCAACAGTATTTCAGTGTGACACAAGACGACCTTCTTCTTTTTGACTAGCCTTTGTGTCTTTTCTTCTTTTATCACCTATTAATGCTGATTTTCAAAAAATCTACAATGAGTCGATGGGCCAGTCAATTAAATGGCTCAATAGTCCACTGCCTTTCATTTTTAAGCTTGCAATTAACTTAAAACTATACAGTTGACAGATTTTTTTTTTAAGGGATAGGATTTTCTATACCACAAGTAATATTTAATAAGCTGCCTCTTTACATAAGTAAAAACACAAAAGCAACTTCGGCGTGACCATTTTTAACTTTTTTTTTTTGTCGCCATGGTAACAAGCTGTGTCAGTGCACTGTGCCGCCATTTTGTGCCGTAAAAAAGCTCTTGATGATGGGATGTGTGCTCTGGGCTTTGGGCTGGTGTGCGTTTTGGAAACACACAAGTCTCTGGCTCAGCGTCTCTGGGAGTGCTGACCGAGGACATCCCCAGCCGGGACGGGACGGGGGAGGGTAACGTACGCCCCGAAGACTCGCCGGGACGGTTCCGGAACGTTCCGTCTACAGAACGTCCAGCTGCCCCCCCCGGTCGAGAGCGCACTGCAGGTTTGGGAAACGAAACGTGCGCGTAAAATGCAGGTGCAAGCTCCAGTCAGAAGAAGACGATTCATGGATAGCTCCAGCAAAGAGGCTTCAGGTGCCCGATTGTTCATTGGGGGGGGGGGGGGGGGGGGTCGGCTCAGAGGACCAATCCTCTCCCTCTCTGGGCAGTTCTACAATAATTTATGCCCCCATCTTAAAAAAAAAACAAGAAAACAGTAAAACCTTATTGTCTGAAGCTGTGCTCACATGAACATAGTCGGCCACAGAAACACGCACACTGCTGCAAAAATGATATCCTTCGCACATGGAAATGTTTACATTTCGACCCGAGGGTCATTGGTGAGAATCCGGCTTAACCCCGACTAAGATCAAAACTTAGGCGGCCGCGCCTGGTTCGCTGGTTCAGACAGTGTGCGAAAGGTTAGGCTGTGCAGTCTGCAGTCAGCGCCTGTTAGCAGCAGCTGAAAAACACCATAAAAAAGTGCACCATTTTTTTTTTTTTTTTTTTTTTCTGCATGCGGGAAATTAAAAGCGCGCTGTGCGGATCAGTCGTGACCTTTTCCCTCAGTGCCTGTGGCTTCTCTTTGATGGCATCTGCTCAGGGAAGTCAGCCCTTTGTCGGTGCGAAAAGTCATGTGGTGTGTGACATGTCACCAACTTCCGCTTGATGCAACCCCACCCACACCCCACCCCGCCCCCCAACCCCCCCCCCCCCCCAGGCACACAGCAAAACTCACTGGCGAACAGAAGCATTTTCTGATCACGGTTATTCACAAAAAAAGTATTGCATTATAAGACAAGTCCATTAGTTTTATTTAAATAACCAAAAGTTTATGGACCGGGGGGATTGGTCGTTGACACGCAAATTCGATATAACCTACACAACGGTACATTCTCTCTCAATCACTTCCTGTACTCAGACCAGATGTTATCTCATCCGGTTGGGACCACAAAGCAGACCTCTAGAAATCATTTGAAAACTGGACATTCCGGTTCCCAAAAAACCACCCAGACAGCGAGCGACTCCGGACCCTCACACACACACACACAGCCGGTCATACAGACACACACACACACACACACACAGCCGGTCATACAGACACACACACACACACACACACACAGCCGGTCATACAAACACACACACACACACACACAGCCGGTCATACAGACACACACATACACACACACACACACAGCCGGTCATACAGACACACACACACACACACACATGGCCGGTCATACAGACACATGCACACACACACACACACACACACACACACACACAGCCGGTCATACAGACACACACACATGTGTATATATACAGTATAATTGCACATTTATCTCTCGTCAGCACTGATTTCCGTCCGCCATTGTCGCTGTGCAGAAGGCAGTCGGGCGGGCCTGTTTCCAGCGGTAACAGGTGTTGCCCGCGTGCCCACTGGCGGCTTGCCACGGCACCCGCCATCTTGGCAGGCCTCTCCGCTGAACTTTCCGGCAATCGTCGGTCATAATTGATCGCCGTTTGGACATGTCGTTGAGTTTGACTACCTCTGCCACATCAGAGGGCTGTTGGCAAGCGGGTGTTTACGCATGTGCTCTGTCTTCCTGTATCAGTGTGTACATTTATTAATCTGATATAATATACGGTAGAAAGTCCCGCTTTAAAAAGAGATCCGATAGAGAACCCGTGATCCCTGTTGGACTCACGCATCAATGTTTCTGGAGTTGAAGTGACAAAAAAGAAATATTTTTTACTGTGTATGCATAACAGCAAACATGAAATATTCATGACGTGCTGTCAGAAAGCGCATTTGTGGGGGGGGGGGGCTACTGAGCGGGTGCTTTGAGCCAGAATGGCGTCGTTGGCGAGGTCCGGTCTGGTTTCAGAGCGAGGTTGCGGGAACGTTGTTCTTTTTTTAACAGAAGAGCGGGCCAGCTCCCCCGGCCTCTGACCGCGCGGTGAGCGGCAGGCTAGCATCCGTACGGTTTGCCGCCGTGACGACGACAACGTCGTCATGCAGTCTGCTGTTGTGCGGCTCTTCATTACTCTCATTTGAAGACAAAAACCGTATTTTACTGCGCGCGGAGTGCTCTCTCTCTCTCTCTCTCTCTCTCTCTCCCTTCTCTCCTCTCTCTCTCCCTCTCTCCCTCTCTCTCTCTCTCTCTCTCTCTCTCTCTCTCTCTCTCTCTCTCTCTCCTCTCCTCCTCTCTCCCTCTCTCTCTCTCTCTCTCTCTCTCTCTCTCCCTCTCTCTCTCTCTCTCCCTCTCTCTCCCTCTTTCTCTCTCTCTTTCTGACGCAAATCTAGGTCACGGCGAGCTGAGGAGGGTAGCCGTGATGGTGGTGGTTGGGGGGGTGGGTTGTTCTCGCGTCTCCGGGAGGCAAACGAACTGATGAAATTATCGAAATTTGGTCGCGGCGAAGGCGAAGGCGGAGGCGAAGGCGAAGGCGAAGGCGAAGGCGGAGGCGGCGGTGAGGTGGCGGTAAGGTCGGCTGCGCCCGCTCTGATGGTGAGGCCCGGAATCCAAACAGCCAATCACAATGTGCGAGGATGGTTGAATCTAAAACTTATTAAGCAGTAGATCAAAACAGCCAATCACAATGCAAGTGGCTGCTCGGATCTCAACCTTATTGTGCTTTAGACCGAAACAGCCAATCACAATGTAAGTAGCTCGCTCGGATCTCAAGCTTATTGTGTTTCAGACCGAAACAGCCAATCACAATGTAAGTGGCTCAGTTGGATCTCAGACTTATTGAGCTTTAGACCAATCACAACGCGAGCGGTATGCATGGCAACCTCCTGTCCCCTCCCAAACACTGCGGAACTCTCCGTGGCTGCCTCGTGCTCAGGTGTCACGGCGGACTCAGTAGCTGTCCGTCACGGAGACAGCGGGGGTGGCCGGGGTTACGCTGACCTGTTTTAAATATAGACAGCGCCATGACAACACGCCGTATCCAGCTTTACTCAAATGAAACGCATTTGCATCAGAGATATTAAATCCGGGTGCGGGCCGAGGCGGGGAGGGGAGGAAGAGGAGAAATAAAAAAAGAGACGACGTTGTTCCATCACACCCTCGAGGTTTGAAGGGCACAATAAAACCCAGACGTGTACAATCAGGACAGATAGCGGGGAACATCTGGCTTTATTTGTTTAAGACAGGGGAGGGGGGGGGGGTGGGGGGTGGGGGTGAGCGGAGGACTGCACTCCTGAGTGAGGGGTGCATCGGAATGAGAATTTTGGCAAGAAGGCACACCTGAAATCGTTTGCTTAAATAAAAACGAAATCAGTCAAATTACGGTTTTCCCAGCTGAACATATCAGTGCATAGTGATCATTTACCCCCCCCGGTTTGCCTTCTGAAAGGTTTATGAGAATGTGGCATCAGTTAATATTTTTGATAATATATACATATATATATATATATATATATATATCTGGAGTTGAAATGTGAAGGTGTGTAAACTGTAAACGGAGCGCACGCCCCTCTGGCTTCCGAAAACAGGGAGGAGGGCGGCAGCGCCTGTGGCTGGGGAACCGAACGCGGCGAAACGGGCCCGTCCCGTCTCCCACCTGGGGCTATTAGTCACCGCTCGCCTGCGCCACAGGCGATCGACAGCTGTGATTGGCCGACAGCGGCGATAGCGAGCTGCGTCGTCCAGCCCACGCCATCCACCCCCCCCACCCCACACCCCCCGAGCGACTGGAAACAGCCGTACACCGACGCCGTCCACCAGTAATAGTCTTGCGAACGTCCTTGATAAACAAACAAAAAAAAAAAGTAATATTGTCTTTCTGGTTTCCAATTAGAAGATTTTTTTTTTTTTTTTAATTACCAGCGAGAGAGAGAGAGAGAGAGATAGAGAGAAAGAGAGAGTGAGATAGAGAGAGAGAGAGAGAGAGAGAAAGAGAGAGGAGAGATTGTGCTATTTCTAGCGGGGTACAAAACGCGCTTTGATGACTAAGTAAGCTAGTTAGCGTGGCGGGGACGGTGAACGCCACAGTCGCCGTGCGCGTCGACGACGGGAAGCCAGAGCGACGGGGAGGTGTTGATTGCGCCTGAGCTGCAACATTAGGCCCAATCGGGCTCATCTGACAACGTTCAGAAGAGAGACAGTCGCTTCCGTGACTAATGCCGCGACTTCTCATCGCTGCGGTTTTTAAAATTCCTTTTGGTTCATTTTTTTTTTTTTCTTTTTTCTGAAGTTCGATTAAAAAAGTCAACTCTGGGACGAAGGGGAGCCACGTTTTAAAAATAAAAAATAAAGCAGACAGACAGGTCTCTGGGCTTGATTTTGTGTGTTTTATGTGCGGGAATCATCCCGACGGTGGGTTTATACCTTGCAGCCGGGACACTGGAGGGAAATGAACTTGAGCTGGGTGGGGTCACTGCCTCCTCTCTGTTCCTGTGCAGTTACACACAGAGGTCTGAATTATTCACAACGCTTAAAAAATGGCGTGTAATACGGCAGGGTTTATTATTCTCAATCCTGGTTCAATTTGTCTACTTCCTTATTTTCGCTTCCCCAAAATAAGGCAGTCTAGGAGGGCCGCCAACCAATCAACCCGCAGCACCACAATACTGTGAAATATGATCTGTTTCGCTGGGCTCGGGTTGGTTTATAGTCAAAGAAGGTTTCTAAATTTTCTTCTGATTTAATAGTCGCATCTCTTGGTGTCTCTCGCTGTTTTATCCAATCAAACACATCGGCCATTCCTTAACTTTCACGTTGACGTAAACACACAATTCTTCCTCATCTCAGACGGGCAAGTTAAAGCCATCGATAAAAACGCAGATTTGCCTTTAATTGTAAATCGAAGGACAAATGTTGATTGGTTCCAGGGAAATGTGCTTAAGGGTTAGGGTTAGTATATTACACACAAAACCATAGCTTGATTATAAATATTGTAGAGATATCATAATGATTATGTTATTTCCAGCTCAACTTGTGCACATTTTGGTGAGGGTACATTTTATTATTATTATTATTTTGGGTTGTCATAACTTTTCTGTTCATCGCCCTGACGCTTTGTCGTAAACGCCAGGACGATGTGTAAGGGGTGTGCAATTGGGTCTCTGTTCCCTCCACCCCCTTACCCCGCCACCGCAATGCCCCCCTCCCTGCCTGGACCCCGGACTCCCCCCCCCCGCCCCGCCCCAGTCCCGGTGATCACAGGCTGTGTTATCGCCATCGGCCCTGGTTCAATTACCCCCCCCCAGCTGGGGTGGAGTCGTTCCCCCTTACCGCTCCCCCCCCAGCTCCCTGCTGCCACTGGTATTACTGTGGCATAACCGCCACTTACCGCGCCACCCTCCGCCAACCCCCCCCCTTTGTGCCACCCCCCACCCCCCCTCTCTCCCTCTCTCTCCCCCCCCCCCCCCCCAGCGCCCCCGCTCCGTTCCCTCGCCCGTCATCAATCTTCCCGCGGTGACAGCCGACAGATGTTAGCCTTTGCAAAGATCAAATCTGCGGCTCCGGGGCGGGCAGTCGCCGGGATACCACGGCAACGGGAGCCGCGGCGCGAGGCTGGGGATCTGCGGGAGCGCTGACTGCACACCACACTGCCGCACCACCACCACCACCACACACACACACCACACGCACACACCACTCACACACACACACACACACACACACACACACACCACCTCTACCACCCACACACACAACACTTACCACACACAACAAAACACACACAACACACACACACCAACACATACCACACATATACCACAACCCACACACCTACCACAACACCACACACACCACACCTTACCCACAACAAGAGAAACACACACTATACACTTTTCCACACACAACAACACCCTCCCCACACACACTCACACACACCTCACACACACAGTCACACACACACACACACACACACACACGCTCACACACACACACACACACACCCACACACACACTCTCTCTCTCTCTCACACACACACACACACACACACACGTACACACACGCATGTATGCGTATATCTATATCAGCATAGTGCACATCTGTGTTGTGTGAGGTGTACACTGTGCAAGCTACATCCTCGTACTGCGTCATGCATGCGGTCGCATGGACTACAATCGAATTGGTATGTCGTTTCGTCGTCAGTCATATGATTTTCTAACAATCAGCTCTAGCAGCTACTTGTTCCAGCTCGCCTCACTACTGTCTCAGAGATGCAGAGGTAAACACTGCAGATTGAAAAGTCCTCTATCTGAGTCATACATACCGTGTAACAGAGACACAATGTTTCGTTGATACTGGAAAGGTTGATTTGAACAGTGCCTTTGGATGTGTTTTGAAATCACGCAAATTGTATTGATTGACTGAATTAAACTGGTTTGTTATCTTTTCGCTCTCACTTATACCGAGAGACAGCTTTCATCGCAATGCACTGGCTTAATAATCACCTGATTGATTTCCTATTTCCATAATTTCGCTGCTGTCGCTCTTAATGAATTTTTTGACTGTGTTCATGAGAATTATGGCTTTTGATTCATTCGCTTTTCCCTCGAACTCCTCGTCCAACAACATTTTCCGTATTATTTATTGATTGTTGCGGGGGAAGATTGTGAAAACATGGCAGCTACTGTACCAATTTCCCGATGGCTCCATTTTCATAGCAGCCAAAGAAAGGATTGCTACACTGTACATCAAAGCAGTCAAGACCATGTTCTCCATCCATCCATCCATCCATCCATCCATCTATCCATCCATCCATCCAAAAGCTGCTAACTCCTGGTCAGGGTCTCGGGTGGGGGGGAGGCATGGTGTTGCCTAGAACCTATCCCAGCATGCATTGGGTGAAAGGAGACAATGCACCCTGGACAGGTCACCAATCCATCACAGGGCATTCCCACACACCATTCACTCACGCGTTCGTACTTCAAGGGACTGTGGGAGGAAACTGGAGTACCTAGAGGAAACCCACAGGGAGACATGAGGCAGAACATACAAACTCCACACAGAAAGACCCTCGACTGGGATTTGAACCTTCTTGGTGTTAGGCAACAGCTCTACTCACTGTTCCAATGTTCCACCCTCAATACAAAATCAGTTCGAAAATCAGTCTCATTATCAACTACCGCAATTAAGGTGAATCACTTTCTTTTGCATTGTGCAGCACGTGATGATAACAGTTGCGCATGGTTTCTATGTGAAATGCAATTAAGTGACAGTTTATCCATGACCAGCGCATAAGACAATTAGCAGAAACATGATGCTTTGCATGTCTCATCTTACCTTGGCAAAAAAAGGTTTGATTATAATTGGCACTGTTATTGTTCTGTGTGTGGTGTGTTGTGGACGCTATCCAATGCACATATAACAGAAATGCACACACAATGCATACAGTACATGCGTCTGCACACGCCCACACATGCATGTACGCGCACATGCACACACACACACACACATGCACACATGCACTTTTAAAAACTACAGAGAAAAATCTACATGGTGAATAAAATAAGCTCATCACTCAGGCTACTTTTTTGTCCTGAAATCTGTTATCAGTTAAAATAGTTAACATAAAAATTAAATTTAAAAAAGTTAGGGCCACACCCTCAGTGAGCACAACCTGCCCTGTGTGGCCATCATGGAGGGGACCCCAAATAAGCACACAGGTGTCTAGAGACCCCCCTTCAGGGCGGAGAGTGCTGAACGTGTCTGTGTTTGGGATGGGGGGCGGGCACTGAGGGGATGAGGGGGTAAGGGGGGAGGAGCCTCAGCAGCACCCTCTGCTAACGTAGGCCGCACTCTGGCAGGTCGGGGGTTAACTGAAAAGTTGGTGGGGGGGAGGGGGGGAGAATTTGGTAAGGACATTGCCCCTCTGTTTCCCAGCAGATGTCACTGCTAGGCAACGATGCTGCTTCAGGTCCCAGCAGAGGAAAGGATGGGAACAGAAAGAAAAAAAATGAAGAAGCACAAGGGTGGGCGACTGAAACAAAAAAAGAACAGAACAACAAATGAAGGAATGTAGTGGCGCAGAAAAAAAAGAAAATGAAGCCATCGCTGCTATTCTGTTTAAAGTCCCCTCACTTCTAGAACAACTTCTTAGTAAGTGTAAATCCAATCGTTCATTTGTTTGAAAAAAAAAAACACAACACCAAATAACAAAGTCCAGGCAAGTTCCCGTGTTCCGTGGACAGCTCCTGTTTTTGGTGCCCCGTTTTATTTTCTCCCGGGAAATTAACCGAAAAATTGGTGATTCTGATTGGCCAGATTGTCTTCACACCTGACCCCCCCAGGTAAAGGGAGGCTGTAAAACCAGCACGGCCCTCGAGGACCGCGATTTGAGATCCGATCACCTTAAGTTTGGACGGGAAAAGTAGTTTTTTCCCCCGATAGGTCCCGTGCACTTGGTTCCACGTATCCTGGAAATTTCTCAATACTTTTCGGGCCGAAGATGAATACCACACACGCATGCTGACAGTCAACTGACATCTATATATTTTTTACGCTTCCAAATCGAAACCTGTTTGTCAAACCTTGGCGTCAGAATCTCGGTGTGCTTGCTGAAAAATCATGGGCACAGCAAACGTCTTTTCTTTTTTTTTCCTTTTTTTTGCTCCTCTAAAGTTTTGTAATGTTTCCAGATGGAGTTGATTTTCCTCCATTTTTTAAAAAAGTATGAGTTTGTCACTAATGGCTGCCAGATTCATAAATAGTTCTCACACACAGAATATTACTTCTGTCGAATGGTTTAGTGGTGAAATGGCCAGAGAAGTCACTCTGTAATTATACCGTACTGTTGGAAACACTTATCCTCGTCGCATGCTGTCACATAAAAGTCCTTCTTTTTCTTTCTTTCTTTCTTTATTTCTTTCTTTTTTTTTCTAATTAAGAGAGAAAACTTGATTTGATTTGAAACTTAATTGAGATTTGCACGGGTGCAAAGAGCGGTTTCTGATATCCGAGACCTTCTGCTCGTCTCCTTTTCTGAAGGAGGAGAAATTAAGCCGGGATAAAAAAGGAAATTTCTGCTCCCCCTCGCAGACTCCTCTTTTTAATCTCAGCGGTGTCCTGAGAGCAAGAAAAAAAAAAAAACGAGAAGGAATTATGAAATGTCCATTTAGTATCTATTGGTCTCATCGGTCTTGGGAAAATTTTTTAAAATTTAAATAAAGGAGAAGAATTTTTTTTTAAAGTCTGTCCTGTGGGAGTTTACCTTATCAACAGCAAGGCGTTCTAACATTCTAAATGATGTCATTTTGTGGGCTCGTAGTGAAACTGCGTTTTTTTTTTGCAAAACATTTGTATGTAGCGAGCTAAATTTGCATTTAACAGACAAAAAACTGAACGGGAGAGCTTTTCATCTGAGGTAGTGCTGGAAATAAATGCCAACGTCTGGTTTGAGACTGGTTTGAGGTCCATTGTGGTTTGCCATTCTGACAAACCGAAAAAGGAAATTAATTGATAGCATTTATTGGTATGTCCATTTTTATCCATAGGCCAGTTGTTTCGGATAAGCGAACAGGGGAAAAAAAGAAAAGAAATTAAGGTGTTTTTCCTCCATGCCCATTTAGATTGATAGTTGTCCCAGCCGAGGCAACAAGGAAAGGATTGATGCTATTTCTGTTTCTCTGTCTTTTGGCTGATAGCAGCATTGAGCTAAAAGAAATGAGGGTGTTTTCTATACGTCCCTTTTGTCTGATGGAGATTTTGACTCAGGAAATAAGAAGAAGAGATGACAACGTTTGGGTTTGAGACCTCGGAACCATTTGGGTTGAGAGCGCAATCTCTCCCGAGAGAATATTGGACCTTCAAACTTGCGGGATCTGATTGAAACTCATTTTCCCAAAAAACACCCTGCATGCTGGAACGACCCGGAGTTCCTGGTGATCGTTCACAGTCATTTACAGACAGTTGGGAAAGAGTATTATTTTTTATCCGCACCTTGTCTTTGGAATTCATTTCCCACCACATCAGTTGTACAGGCACACCTGGCTCGTTTATATCTGAGACTAAGACACTGTTCTCACGTGTCTATTCCTCTTCGCCTGGACTAGCAGATTCAGAGTTTTAAAAAAAGAGAGAAACATCATAATCTCCTTGTCATAAACATTCATATTTTTGTACAAAGATGCTACATCAGGAGTTTGTATTCTGTTGTACTGTACCGTGTATGAGGTCGTATATTGTATTGCACGGTCACCTCGGAGATCACCTGACACCGGAAATGGCTGAGTTCTAATTCCGGAAGCTTTTGGGCATCCTTTAGCCCTACGGTGTTGGACAGATGAATTATGTCCTAACGTGGACACCATACTGGCGGCTCACTTAAATTCTCCTGCCCTGCGATGCGTCGTTGGGCTGTGTTATCAAGCTCCTTGGGCTGAGAAGAAGTCACATGCCTTTATCCATGCAAGCATGTACACAGGTACACGCGGTACACATTAATATTGTGTTGTCACGCTTCAGTGATTCTTGTTTTGCTATTTCCTTTGCTTCCTTTGTGACAGAGGTCCCGTGGTGTACCGAGTGCAGCCAAATCGCTGGAAGGACCAGGAGAATCGAAAGGGGGAGCAGGGGGTCTAAATATGGGGCCTTTTTTTTTTTACAGTGCGCTTTCGCTGAGTTAAATGACTGCAGGTATATGTCGGGGGGACGGCCATTTGTAATAAAGAGCACCTCCGCCTCTGCGGCTCTTCCTCTTTTGTTTACTGTTCTCCTTTTGTGTCTATTCATCCTTAATCCCCTTGCTTTGGGTCTGGGGAGGGGGCAGAGGGGGGTGTGGGGGGGGGGGTGTCAGGGGGTCTGCTTTTGTCCCCTCCCACCCTTGCCCTAACCCTCCCCCTCCTTTCCTTTCTCTCCTCTCACGGGCCTGTCATGTGACCTCGTCAGTCTCAGGAGCCATTCAGTGTGTGACACTCCTCCGCCGTGTTAATTGACCCCCCCCCCACACCCCCGCCCCCACCCCCCCCAAACTCGCCGGCCAGCGACGTGACCCCAGCCGCCGTGGGGGGAGGGAGTCTGTGGGGGGGGGGTCAGGGGCTGGGGGAATGGAGTGGGGTCTAGGGAGGGGGTGGGGGGGGGGCAGGGTTGGTGGCGGGGGCCAAGTTCAAGGGCACGGCTGGGAGAGAGACACATAAAAAGGGGGCAATTTAGGGGGGGGGGGTCAGGACGAGGACTCGAGCTGCTTTATACTGCCCCTCTGCCCTGGTTTGTTTGAAAGGACACACAGTAAAACCTTCACATGGGGGGGGGGGTCTGGTATGCACACTGATTCCCAGAGGAGTGCAGGGTCTCTGGGTACAGGGGACATGTACAAAAGGGGGGGGTGGCCTCAGACAGGAGCATAAAAAAGATGAATAATTGTGTGTTTGTGTTACCAGGGACATGGAAATGACTGAAAGAAGAGAGAGTTCCAACAGTGTGTCTCGCTGTTTCTTTTTTTTGTTGTTGGGAGAATTGCAATTTTTTCTTACGTGCAGATTGTAAAGCAGGAACGGGGACTTTTATGTGTTCCCCGGGTGAGAGTGAAAAGGCAGTCCAAGTGTCCTTGAGATTCAGCGCGGAGCTTTTAAAGAGACCGAGGGACGGTTTTGCGCTGTACGTACAGATCAGTGCACAACCGCACGCCGTCGCCAATTCACACTGGGCAAGTTTTACACGGGATTTCACAAGCAGCGTTGGGTTGAAACAATTCACACTTCAGTCATTTAGCCCGTGCTTTGAGCCAAAGCTACTGTACTTACAAAAAGTACATTTCACGTGGTAACAAAGATAATTTTTTTTTTGGAAGTGAGATGAATCAAACGCCTCAGTGGTTCGGTTCTTAACACAGCGATTCTTCTTCGTGGCATCCACATGCCCCCCCCCCCGTCCCCGCCCCCCCCCCCTCTCCGTCAGGTGCGGCGCAGGCTGTACTTATTGATCCGCTGTCCGTCTCCGCGGCGCAACATGGCCCCCCGCGGAGGAGAGAGAGAGAGAGCGCTCTTGGCGTTGGCGGCAAAATGGCCCTGAAAGCGAGCGAGGAGGAGGAGCGCAGATGAAGATTAAAGGTGGCCCACCGCCCCGCTCCTGAGCTCCACGCTCGAGGGGCTCTCCATCGGCAATAAAAAAAAAGAAACAACGCGGAGAAGCCTTCCGCCGAGCAACAAGGAGAGGACATCCCTCCACACGGAGAGGAGGATTAGCATAAGCACAACAGCACACACACACACACACACACACACACACACGCAGTCACACACACACACACACACACACACACACACACACACACACGCACGCACACACGCACACACGCATGTACAGACACACACACACACGCACACACACACACACGCATGTACAGACACACACACACACACACACACGTACAGACACAACACACACACACACACACACACACACCCCCACGCACGTGCAGACACACACACACACACGCATGTACAGACAGACACACACACACACACACACACACACCCTAGCGCTTAATATGCGGTTTTGATGTCCCTGTTTGTATCAGGGGGTATCAGTGGCATTTAGATAACACACACCGTTCTCGCCCCTGAAGGACGGGTCCTGACAGAAATCTACGTTTTCAGGGATTGATTGACAGCCGCGCACACGCGGCTCACACAAGGTCACGCTGCCCTCAATGAGCACACAAAGGTGAATGGAGGGGGGGGAAAAAAAGGACAGCCAGCACATACACCCAAAAACAGGAAGGCCTTCGTAGATTTGAGGTTTGATATTTCCCATTAAGAGACGGACGATAAGTGGCCAGCACACGCACTCCAGCATGTCAGTGTTAATTTTCGCCCCCCACCCCACCCCACCCACCCCCCACGCCATGGCCCCTCCGCCACGGCGATAGTTGCCATGCCAGCTAGGGGCCGTATTTGCATTTGTTTTCTATTTA
>NC_057934.1:4080918-4150918 GCF_018555375.3 Anguilla rostrata | reverse complement strand
CCTCATCTTTTTCCTATTATTATTTTTTTATCTTGGCGTTCCTTTTGAAGATCTAGGCACCACCGCCTCCCTCGTCTCTCTTTTTGCGTCTGAAGGATTTCAGCGTCTTTTCCTCTGGAGGGTCACATGACACGGCAGGTCTGGCGAACAGCGGAAACAACATCGCTGACATCGCCTGTCCGCCACAAACTACTTCCTGTTTTATTACTAGCCAATCCGATCACTCGGATTTAAAGAAGTTTCACTTAAATATTGAAACAAAAGTATTAAAAAAAAAAAAAAAAAACACATATAAAATGATCTTGAGTTCTCCACACCTCTCAAAATCAGGACATCACCTGCACCTCACAAAGGGTTAAACAATCACCTTAGGGTAATCTCGTTTATGGTTCACACCTGTAAATTATTTCACTAGAGGCTCTCTGCTCAACATGTAAAAGCTTCGTTATCTGGCCGTTCGCCCCGACTTTACTGTGGGAAATTACAGCATGACTCAGAATTTTATTGGCTTTTCCATTTGCAGCGGGACACTTGTCCTCCTAACCCCCAAACTCAGTCGAACTGTACAATTTAGTAATCTCCCCCTTCTGCCTATGACCTGTAAATGTGGTCGTGCTCAAGTTCACACTTCAGAGTCACGTGGACTGCCCAGCCAACAATAGGTCTGCAAACCGCAAATGCAAAAGGCTAAAAGGAGATAATTTATAAGACAAAAACAGGCCTTCCACCCGTCTGGGGTCAACATGTACCTCATATTACAGAGGAGAGGGGGGAGGGAGGGGAGCAAGGGGGTTCAGCGGAGGTATTTGAGGAAATGTTAAAATTTAAAAATGTCTAAGAAAGGTTGTGCCTGGAAGCACCCCCCCCCCCCCCCCCATCCGCCCGTCCGTACGACCAGAGTCGGGGTGAGAGCAGGATGTTCAGGCTGCCCTCTGCCCCATTTACGTCTGACGCCCTCCCTCCCCCACCCCAGTCGCTGTTTAGGAAAAAAGGGGGGGGGGGGATAAGACACAAAAGGAACATATGTGTCGTAAAGGTGTCACTCAGTCTCAGATGATGGAAACATGAAATATTTTATGAACTGGTTCTGTCTGGGCAGAGAGGAGGGGGGCAGGGGGACTGGTGGGGGGAGGGGGGGAGGGCGGTTGGGACAGGGGGCAAGGGCAGGCGCTGGAAAGGAGGCAGCTACAGAGTTAATGACTACTGGCTTGGAAGAAAGTTGAAGCATGCAGCAACACATGTAACGTGCCAAGGGTCCATCAAAAGACAAGAATCCCTCCATCCTAATGACGATGTGTTGGTCACTACACAAGGTGAATTCTACAACTACATCCTCTAAGACCCAAATCACGCTGTCGTTGCACTTAACTGCAACACTATGCAGCCACCCATGTCAATGGCACAGAAAAAACAGCCAGGAGAAGGTGCCAATATATTCACACGCACGTTATCACACGTGCACGAATGCACACACACTCACACATGCACAGAGATAAACACATGACCATACATTAGTATGGTCACACACGCACAAACCTATATACACACACGCACAAACATACATATACTCACACACACACACACACACATCACATACCATACACATACATCCATACACCATACACTCACATCACTATCCATACACCACACATCCATAATCCATACACCTACAATCCAATCCCATACACCCATACATCCATAACTACCATACATCCATACACCATACATCCATTACATCCACCTTCATACTCCATACACCATACACTCCATACACCATCATCCTGCAGCCGATACGCGTACATAACAGCCAGAAGCAGTCCACGTCCTCTCCCACGCCACTATCACCATCCAAACTTCACTCCGGTGACACAACAACATCCATACATCCATACATCCATTTCCTAACCACTTAGTGCAGGCCAGGGTCGCGGTGGCAACGGGGCAAGCAGAGCAGCCCAGACGTCCCTCTCCCCCAGCGACTTCCGCCCACTCATCCCGGTGGATCCCAAGACGATCCCACCATATAATCTCTCCAGCGTGTCCTGGGTCTGCCCCTGGGTCTCCTCCCCGGTGGCTGTGCCCGGAACACCTCCGGGCACCTTCATTTTCTGCCATGTGGTCATTGCAGTTTCGCTGTTACAGGTCCGTGTTAGAGCAAGTGTTGTGTGTGAGTCTGTCTCCCTGTGTTGAGACAGCCTCCTTGGTAGTGTTTGTGTTGTGTGTGTGTGTGATTCTCTGAATGGACAGGCCCACACCACTCACCCCTCCTTCCCCATGTGGAGTGCAGCGGGAGCCCCTTCTCCACTAGGCGAGGCTGGTGCTTCCAGAGGCCCACCGCTGACACAGGTAAGCGTCTCCCAGGTGAGCGTCTCCCAGGCACAGCCTCCTTGGTACCCTGGTCCACCGCTGCCCGTCTCCCTGCTCTGCCACCGCCTGTGGAATGAGCCGTTTAGCTCGCTGAATGTGAAAGGTCAAAGTGCACCGTCCCTCGTCATCCCCTCTCCCCGGCCCGAAGGTCAGGGCACCGCCCTCCTCGAATGGGCAGAGACAAACGACAAGAAGACCGGCTGAACCCGCGCAGAGAGCGAGAGGAAGACCTTCCCGCTCCGCTCCGCTCCGTCGATAAAACAATACGCCCCGGTTCCAGGCGTTCCAGACACAGTTAACCTCTGGACCGCCACCTCCAGCCGCGCTGACAGCAGATCTGGATTACGCGATTCTGCCGGTCGCCCCGTAAACTATAAATCAACTTGATTTATCGCCTAGGGCTACAACGTACGCGTGTGTTTGGTAGTGTGGCATTTTGGGTTACAGCAGCAGAGGATGACATCAAACAAATAATCTGTGTCAGATTGAACGGCCTTTGATTTCGGTTGAACGCGCTGAAAAACTGTATTAAAAAAAATAAAAATAAAACAGGGAATGTCAAAAAACGTGCTTTGATAAATGGCCATCAGTGTCTCCTACTCCTGAAAGCAAAGGTCCTGTGTTCAGTGATGCACCCCCTCTCCTATTGAATCCTACACAGTAAAAGGTCCCAGCCCAATTGGACTCATATGTATTCTGTTCGAGTTGATTTAACGCTGGACATTGCTACTGTGTAGCCATGCCAACGGGGACCATGGCCAACAGACCATAACTGCCTGGAGAGAGAGGAGGTTCCACCAATGATTGATCAGGATTATCTCTTTGTGACACAGCGCCCCCTGTGGTTAACTGGGCAACTGCAGTCTGTCTGGGACCAGCTGAGAACAATGCACTCACCTTTGAGGCAATTACTGTGTAAGTGGTGGTGTTTGAGAGGGGAGGAAAGTTAGGACGATTTCAAGGGCCATCAAAAAATATTAGAAAATGGGATTTTCTGTGGTGGTGGGGCTCAGTGTGAGATCTTTTCATGGGGGCCAAAAACTCCTGGTGGGGCCCCTGACTGCAAGGCTCCACTGGTGGACTACAGAGGGGAAAACAAGGGGGGGGGTCATGGATTAAAGACAGATAAACTGAAACATCATCCACCTCTATGAGTGGAACAGAACATGTCCATCTTAATTTAATACCATTTATAATTTGTCTGCTTTCTTGCAAATTCTCGACAAATTCTTCTCGAATTTAGTGGGTGGGGGGTGGGCAATGCTGTCCCTGCTAATAATCTCCCTTATTGGCAACCCAGACAAAGACCATATCTCCCCCCAAAAAGGCAACATTTTACATTGTCTGTCAACATTGACTCAGACCCTTGGAGTAGCCGATCGCAGATGAGTGTGTTCACAGTCTCACCGGTGGATGTTTACACAGCGCTCCAGTGCTGACTGAAATGAGCAGCGCTCTCCCCGTAAGACCCCGTCTATACATGCCAGTGCCTGAACAAACACTCCTCATCTCGTTCATTATCCTTTCTACTTACACCGTGTCCAGAGAATCACTCCAACGATTCACGTTCTCACCCCCCCACCCGCCCCACCCGCCCGCCCGCCCCCCACCACCCGCCTTTTCAATCCGTGGTCTCTCAGGTTAATGTTTGCCCGGACGCGCTTGATTAAAAAATCTATTTTAAATGACACCGGCCTGGTTTTTTTTTGTGTGCTCAGACGGAGAAGAGAGATTATTACTTTTGAAAATAGTCTCCGGTATAAAGGAGAGTATGCACATCCTGTCCGTGGAGGATCATAAAAGCAAGTGTGCCCTGTGACTCTTGGCAAAGGTGCAGTCTTCATACACTACCTGTGCTCAACCCAGCGCATGCACTTCATTTTAAAAACCTTTGAAAGTTTTACTGGACTGAAATTAGAAACAGGAGCTCCTCTGAGTTTTTTTCTTATTGACATCAAGCCAACAATGCGACAACTTAGTTAAATTCTGCAGGCTCTTTTGTCATTTTTAATCTTTTTTGCAAATCACCATACCTGCATTTTCTCCTGAAACTAATTCTAGCGCTCACGTTTGGAAAGACTGTAGAGATGAGGGACTTGAGATAATTTGTAATTGCTCTTTTTTTTCTCCCCAAAGCAGACATAAGCTGGTAACCACTTAAGATTGACTAACAATTAAAAGCAAGGTTTCTTTTTTTCCCTCAGTTTTCTTCACAAGCACAGTGTTAATTTAATGCACTGTGCTGGTTAATTTAATTTGAGCAAGTTCAGCGATTTTTGGAAATCTCTTAAACAAACAAAATTAATTTGTGAAGAAAAACTATTTCTTTGTCGGCCATGTTAAGGAAAAATGTTGATTGAATTCCAGCTATAGTCCAGGTGTTACAACAGCACTGAAAACCATGCAATGCAGACTGAATGAAGCTGGCAGTTAGTTACTACACATGTGCAGCATACTACTGTAAATAAAGAAATGATACTATCTACGGTCCACACAGGAACATACAACCTTACACACCATATTGTTGGGACAGACAGGGCACACACTAGTGTCATAAACTGTTGTTGAGTTAGAGATTTAACTTTATATCCCCCCTTTTTTTTCTTAAAAACTAAAACTAAAAAATGGTAAAACTAAAAAATAATAAAAGTAATAAAATAAAAAAAATTCCAGCAGTCTCAAACTATGCCTCACATGTATACCCTCATCTGTGGCTGCATAGACTTCAGATGACATCATATTTTCAACAGGGGCTGCAAACCCCACCCCCCCCCCCGCCCCCCAGCCCCCCCATGGATTAATCCACATCTAGAGGAACACTGAGGTCACCCTCTCCACACTTGCAGGACCCTAATATGTTTTAGTGCAGCATAAAAAACCATATTTTCATATTGGACTAATTTTTTCCCCCCATTTTCCCAGAATAGTTACATTAAAACTTATGGCGCGTGCTGGAACAATATTATTCTACATTAATAAGTTCCAGAAATGTAAACAAATGTGCATAAACATTTTCTTAACTGTTTTTTAAACCGCCGATCGCAAGAGAATAAATGCCAGGCAACTCTTTGCATTCGTTCTCCTGTCTAAAAATATATATATGAAAAATGTACTATGTGGAAAATAAATTAGACCCGCCAGGTAAGAGCAACAAATTTAGAGCCACATTTATTTCACAGGTCTACAAATCTGAAATTGGCGAGAAGAAAAAGTCACTAACAATTTGACTACAAAAGGCTGTGTTATATTGAAGGCAGATGCCATGGAAGGAGAGGAAGACAGCGATCGAACGGCCTTAAAAATAAAGTTACGAAAACACTTCGCAGGGAACGGGGAGCGGCACTGGAATCTCTTTTTGAAGATGAGAAAGCTTCAGACGTTTAGCGTTTAAACCCGAGCTCTTGTTAAACCCCGTGTTTGTTTTACCTTTCGATGGTGACCCCAGCTTGAACGGTTCACCCCGCTCTGTCTGAGGCAGAAGGCTCAGAGTGACCCTGTGAGCACCGGCGCTGGACTGGGCTCAGGACCTGTGAGGTTCGACAGCACAGTCTACTCCCAGCTCCAGACATCCGGAGCCCAGGTTTTACTGCAGGTCCCAGGTTCTAGGCTGCAGGTTCTAAGCTTGAGGTTCTAAGGTTAAGGTTCTAGGCTCAAAGTTCTAAGCTCGAGGTTCTAAGGTAAAGGTTCTAAGCTCCAGGTTCTAAGCTCAGGGTTCTAATGTAGGTTCTAAGGTTCTAGGCTCCACAGGCCATCAGGATCTTTCATCTGACAGACAGCTGGACTGACACGGTGATGGTGTCGGCCAAAATTTGCTGTTTAGGTTTGGGGTCCGCTGTGCCAGCCTGTAATTTTGCAGACAGATGGTATCTTCCTTCAAAATCTTGCGATCGGACTGAGTGATTTAAAATGCATGACATGTAGGGACATTCCCTCACATAACACGTGGACTAAAAAAAAGCTCAATTTTTAAATAAATACGCAGCTTTTACTTGAGGGTAAATGGACTCCACTTTGGCATAATTCTGTCTGGAAAATAACAGGTTAATGGTTCGTGAAATTCCACGCCCAGGGCACCTCACAGGCCAGAGAAATGCAGAGGCCTATTGGTTGAAAATAAAGGAAATAGTATATTGTCTCTTTAAGGCTGAGTTTTTTTTTTTGGGGGGGGGGGTGGGGCTGCGGTATAGCGAGTCGGGGACGCTGGTGGTAAATCCCCAAACACATTAAAGTCCCGCATAATCAAACTCTCGTCAGATACCTGGGCATTACTTCTGCCTCTCCCCCACAAAAAAAAAGATCATTTACATATTCCTTGTTCTGCACCATAAATTCTTAGAGAAGTGCACACTTATTTCCTCATAAATCTCTCTCCAGTCACTTTCGAATTACAAAGATTTATTTGTGGATGAAGCTGTCAGGTAATGCCAGGGAGAGAGGGAGAGAAGGAGGGAAGGAGGGAGGGCAGGAGGGAGGGAGGGAGGGAGGGAGGAAAGGAGGGGGGTGGGAAAAATAACATCCGCATATTTTTACGACCCGACATGACAGGAGTTGCTGGTGTGTGCTGTCCGCTGATGTCTTTTGTGTGTTGGCTAATGCGCTGGTGGGGGCCCCTGAGTGTGGCGCGCGAAGGCGCGTCGCTGTTCTGTGCACTGACAGCTCCTTTCACCCAATCTCATTTGTTCCATCTTGGTAGGGTTAAAAAAAAAAAAAGCTCCAGTACTTTTTAAAAATAAATAATTTCACTTTCTCAAAAATTGGGTTTTGATTGAAACAAGACTATGCAGGCCAGACACACTCTGAAAACAGTCATTTTCGTCATATGAAAGACACCAACACCTCTCTCTCTCTCTCTCTGTTTCCCTCTCTCTCTCCTCCCTCTCTCTGTTTGTTTCTCTCTCTCTTTCTGTTTCTCTCGTTCTCTCTCTCTATCTCCCCTCTCTCTTTCTCTCTCTCTCTCTCTCTCTCTCTTTCTGTGTCTCTCTCTTTTCCCTCTCTCTTACTCTCTCTCTCTCTCTCTCTCTCCTTGGCCCCCAGCCAAACCCCATCCGGCGGTGGGGACTGTATCGTCTGGCTGGATCGGGGAGGGCTGGAGACGCAGTGGGTCCTGGGATTCCTTTATTTCTTTGTTCCAGGGTTGTCACGGTGAAGCGGTGATTCATGTACGGCTCAGTCACATCCATTAATTTCATGTAATGCAGCTTTTATCTTGGTCTCGGGGAAGACTATCTTCGCCGCTGTCTCCGTTCCTTCCCAGCAGCCTTTGCGCTTGAGTACTGAACCACCCCCCCCCCACTGCCCCCCCGCCCACAGCCCCACCTTTTCTCCTGTCCCCCATTTCTCTGTTACTTCCCAGCAGCCTTTGCACTTGAGTACTGAACCACTCCACCCCCCACCCCCCGCCCACAGCCACACCTTTTCTCCCGTCCCCTCCCCTCTTCCTGTATCTCAGTTCCTTCCCAGAAGCCTTTGCACTTGAGGACTGGGGACTGAACCCCCCCCCTTTTCTCACCCCCCCCCCAACACCCCCATTTCTATGCAAGAAAGCGAGTAAATTCAAACCCCGGACAGGCACACTGGGAGTTGTGGTGTAGCTGCGGCAGCAGTAGCTGTCACCGGAGGTTTATGCAGGGTCCGTTTGTCACCTCTTTTAATGACGTCTTCCACATTCCTCAGCCTCGTTACCGGCAGCGTCACCTGACTGGGAGCCGTGGCGCGAAACTGCCATTATTGGCTGAGCCGAAATGTGCGATTGAGAAATGCGAGGGGGCTGGGTGGGCAGGGGGCGGGCGGGAGTGTAGCGTGCTTGGTTTATTTGAGCTCATTTTTTATTTCACTTTAAATTGCATTTACCTGGGACCAATATTTTCTGTTTCTCTACTTGGTTTAATTTGAAGTTATTGTTTTTTTTTCTTCTTTTTATCTGGGAGATTTGTTGCAGGGATGTGTGCGTGCATGTGTGTGTGTGTGTGTGTGTGGTGGGGGCGGGTGGGTTGATATAGTATGATGATAAAGCAACCAAATTCATAGACAAGAAGAAGCTCACTTTCAGGGAAGCAGATTCAATAACGGGTCTGGGTAAGGGTGGGGGTGGGGAGGGCATGATTATCGTCTTAAAATTAATATGAAGATGAATAACAAGAACAGCTTTTCATTTACATTTTCTAAGGGGGGGTTGGGTGGGCGAGGGGGTTACCCCACCCCCAAATCTCCCCTTATTAGCAGTCTGGTGTGGGACCGCCCACCGCTCGTCCTGCTGAGAGAGGCGGAGGTGAGCTCAGAGGGGTGGGGGCCTGTTCCTCTGGGCCCGTTCAGGAGACAGGGCTACTCAGCGTGGAGCTAATGCCTAACCCCCACCCCCCCACCCCCCACAACCACTCAGCTGTTCTGTGCCTCTGCTGATCTCACCCCAAACACACACACAAGCACATGCACACTTAAGTACATACATAAACACACTCATGCATGGATGCACACACGCACACACACACACACACACTCACTCACACACACACACACACACGCACACACTCACTCACACATATGCACACACACATACATACATACACATGCACAGCACACATGCACACACATGCACACACACACAAACACACACACATAAACACACACACACGCATAAAGGCGTCTCCATTCTGGCTGTGGCCATTCTTTTATTAGTTTTATTTTTTTTATCGATAATTTTCTACCGCTGCAATGTATACTATTCATTACATGTCAACAAAGTTAAAATAAAATGTTATGGACGTTAAAAAAAAAAAAAAAAAAAAAGTGTTTGTTTGGACTTAGTTTTCAGAAAACCTTTGTTCATAATTCATTATAATGAGTTTTTCCTCAATTTATATCACTCTTTTTGAACTTTGAATATGTCAGGGCTTTTTTTTTTAACGTTTATTCTGATTACTTTATTTTTTATTTTATTTCCCTATACAGGTAAGTTTCTCAGTCACCTTTTCCTCTTTTAGTGCCAGGAGCTGGCATGTTGTGAGATGTACTGTCAGTGCTCGCGGTCTTCATTTCTGCGTTGCCTTTTCTATTTTTAGCTTCTAATTTATATGAGATTGTTTTCATATTTTCATTTTTTCCACTTTAGCCTTTCAGATCACTATTGTGTAAATTTAGAAGGACCATTAAAAAAAAAAAAAAAAAAAAACTGTATGTGAGAAAGCATGCATGTGTGTGTGTGTGTGCAAGTGGGAGTGTGTGTGTGCAAGCAGTAGTGTGTGTGTGTAAGTGGTAGTGTGTGTGTGAGCAAGTAGTAGTGTGTGTGTGTGTGTGTGTGTGTGAGCAAGCAGTAGTGTGCGTGTGCATGCAGTAGTGAGTGTGAGTAAGCAGTAGTGTGCGTGTGTAAGTGGTAGTGTGTGTGTGAGCAAGCAGTAATGTGTGTGTGTGTGTGTGAGCAAGCAGTAGTGCGCCTGTGCAAGCAATAGTGTGTGTGTGCACAAGCAGTGTGTGTGTTTGTGTGTGTGTCTGTGTGTGTGTGTGTGTGTGTGTGCTCATCACCCTTAGGTGTCTCCTGCTTACCGCCTGTTGGCTGCAGCACAACCTGAGCACCATCAGGAACGCTGCCTTCCTCCTCTCTTGCTCTCCAAAAAAAAAAGAAAAAAGAAAAACCGCACAAAGATGCTTTTAATGACTCCGCACAGGCGAATCAGTATCATGCATAATGTGCCATGATTAATAATTAGCCTCTGCACCATAGCAGTTAAGCTAAAAAAAAAAAGGGGAAAAAAAAGCACAGAGCATTTGGCTGCGTTTGATGCCAAGGAGCAGTCAAACCCGCTCCCCAGTTTGCCGTTGTAAATGTGCCAGCGTTGCTCTCTCCACGGGGGAGTGGGGGGGCCGGGGGCGAAGGGGGGGGGGGGGCAAGGTTGTTCTTACAGTGCTGACATATGTAAAAAAAAAAAAACCTGGACGAGGCCCGAGTCGGGCCGGGCTGGGACGGGTGCGCCTCACCCCCCCCTCCCCCCCAACCCCCCTGCCCTCCCGCCACACTGAGGGTTAATTTTCCTAATCGCGGTGTTTCCCGCCAGGAGCCCCGCCCGGCCCGGCGGCCGCCGCCATCACCCGCCGTGCGAGAGCGGCGAAGCGGGCAGCCGCTCAGCGGTGAGCAGCGAGCAGCGAGCAGCGCCATTAATCCCCCGCAAATGACGGCTCACATATGTAAAATGTCCGCCGCGCGGGCAGGTAGGGCGCTGGGAGGAATACGGATGGGCGGGCGGGCGGGCGGGAGGGAGGGAGGGAGAGAGAGAGAGAGAGAGACGGAGACATAAAGGGATGAGGTAAAAGAGAAAGGGCTTTTTTTTTTTTTTGAAGAGAGAAAGTTGGCGGACTGTACTTCATCACTGGTGTAGGGCTCAATCCATCCACCCCCCCCAGCCCCCCATCAGCCCCCCAGCAGCCCCCCCCCTCTCCACACACACAGACACACACACACACCAGTCCAGCCGCCCCCCCCCCCCTTGGCTTTAACATCCTAAGCTCCAAGGTTTCGGTGCCAGGAAAGGTCAGCCGCGTGATTTATCGAACGTTTATTGAGACCCTTTCGCTGAGTGATGTGACGCTTCCTCGCCGCCGCTCTGGGCGAGGAGGGGCTCTCTATGGTCCGGAGAGGACCCGAGGCAGCCGGCCAGCAGCGGCGCCTTTTACCGACGGCCTGGAGGGGGCGCTGTGATCACACCCACACCCATACGATTTCGGCAATGTCCTCATTACCTGGAGTCTGCTGTGTGCCGGACTGAGCTGCCTATGTGTGTGCGTGTGCGTGTGTGTGTGGGCGCGCATGTGTGTGTGCGTGTGTGGGCGCATGTGCGTGTGTGTGTGTGGGCACGCATGTGTGTGTGTGTGTGTGTGTGTGCATGTGTGTGTGTGTGTGTATGTGCGTGCATGTGTGTGTGTGTGTGAGTCAGTCTACCCCAGCAGTCTATGCCACACGGTCTCCCAACGTTTTACCTTATCTTTTCATGACTTTATATATTTTTTTAACTGTCCCTTTTTTTTTTTACGACACCGGCTTAAAACTCATCGGGCTATTTGTCGATCGCGGCGGTTAAAGGAGAATATGGCGGTATTTTGGGCAGGCTCTGTCGCCGGCTGGCCAGCGCCACGCTAACAGAGTGGCTTTAAATCCGCTAACTAGCCCCCGCGTGCTAATTCTCGCCCCCACCGCGACGGGCTTCAGCCGCAATTAAGCTGCAGCTGTGTCTAAATTGACTGGATTGCCGGTTCCCACAGCCAGTGGGGCAGGAGTCCTGTGTGTGTCTTGGCAGCTCGCCTCTGTTATCGCCGTGGCGACGCTCGCTCAGTTTAGTTCCTATAGGCAAACGGGGGGGGGGGGGGGGTAATAAGATAAGGGCTGGGAGGGGTCGGAATGTCAATATTCTCCACTTTTAGAATCGGGAGAGGAGATCCACCACACACGGACTTAGCATGTTGGTTTAGAATAAAGAATACCCCGGATGGCAAGGGGCGTAAACGTTTAGGCTATGGTAGCTAGAAAGCACCCGCAAATTACGGCTGGCCTTGGTTCTGTTTGCTGCTCTGTGATTGGTAGGGGGATGTGGACAGTCGGCACACCTGTAGGCCCCATATAATCCTGGTCACTTTCTAACATTTGCCTTTCGTTCCTTCTCTTTTTCTTTCTCTGGTGGGGGGGGGGGGGGGGGGGAATAGGGGAGAGCGTGAAACGGCAGGACCAATTTTGGGACGCTGCTGCCACGGCCTTTCCGAGCAAGCCGAAGACCAGGTGTCGTGCGCACAGGAAGGATTAGAGGGGCTGGCAAGGGATTCCACCACAAGTTCTCTTCGGAAAAGCGGGTCCAGGCAAGAAAGGGGTGGATTTTAGAGAGGGCTAGCGAGCCAAGCTTTGCGATCGCTCGGGTTATTAAACTCGCGAGAGTCAAGAGAGATTATGTGAGTCACAGTTCTGAATGAGCTCCTGAAACACTTTCATTAGAAACCGTGCAGAACTCTGCAAGAGCAGAAGAGGTTGAGTACATGGAAAGGGAGACTTTTGTTAATCCATTGAGCTAATGGTTCATGTGAATTACAGCAGCCAATCAGTGAGAATGTCTACGCTTGGACTTCACCCCCCCCCCCCCCCCTTCACATCCCATTTCCCACATACTTACATTCTGTAACCCTTAGATTACTTTTATTGAATGTGATAATGATGTACATCGTGAGCCGGTTTTTCTTTAAATAATATTCTTTTTTTTAATATTTTAGTATTTTTTTCGATTTTGTCATTTCCACAGTTCAGCTACATTTTTCAGTCATGTATAAAAATGTGGTTTAAACACAATATAGCAAATGTTGATTTTATTTCATTTCTTTTATTTTTTATTACTTTTTATTTCACTCTGTAATGTGTCGGTAATTACAACTTCAGTAAACTGCGGCAACCTATAACATACATTAAATGGTTTAATGATGCCCGGCACTGTAGTTTGGTTCCGTTGATTACGTATGGCCCAGAGCAGAATGTGATTTAAAAGACGGCGTAGAGAAATGAAAGACTACTGTACCCCATCATTAAATTAAGCGCCTAACAGGACTGCCAGCCCACTGTGGACTGTCAGTGTCTGATATAAAAGAAAGCCCAGAATAATCTTACGAATAACCTTTGAACCAATAAAGTGTTTTCCGTTTAATTAAAAGCACAATAGTCTAATAAGAATACACAATATAAAGATATACAGTCATGTGCATACGGTCAAGTAATTTCATCTTGTGTAAATTCTTTTCAGTATTATTGTAAGTAATAGAAGATAACCCACATTGAAATGGACTATAATCTATGATATTCTCCTGGTAATTCTAAGACACGCTTAATGCTTTGTATATAATCTCACTGTACTTGCATTCACCAGCAGATCCCAGTGAATTTGAATCATGAGCAGTTGTTAATAAACGAATGAGCTCCCATATTTTAGGGCACAAGAGATAATATATTTGAAAACCAATTGGGCAATGTCTTCCACGTGATCCATCAGGAAGGATAATTAATGTTTGCCTTTGAAAAATGTGTCTAGTTCTCTTGACTTCTAAGAAAACAGACTTAGCAATAATCAATAATCAATAAAAAATATAAAACTGTGCTCTCCAGGACTCTGACCTCCAGCACTAAGCAGTTTGTGCAATTCTTTGCCAAATTTGTAACTGGCCCAAAATGATTAAATAACAGCATGCTCTCCAATTTACGGGGAAAAAAACGAAGAGAACAAATGGTCATTTTGAGTTATGAAATACCTCAGGAAATCAGCAGAAGACGCAGATGCCACAGAATGACACACTTGCCCTTCATGGTGTACCTCTACAGCGCGCTCAGTTTGAATTCAAATGTTTAACTGCCATAACAGTCACTAAAAAAGCAAGGGACTGACAATCACAATTTTCACATACGTAGACACTTATGAATTTTAACAACAATGGCATTATACGTTATAGCATTTTATGTAAATTGCACAATAATTGCAGGCTTGAAATATATACATTCCGGTCACTCACAGACTAAAGATTCATGTTTACAGGCAATTTTTTACGGATAACGATATGTCACTATTTTTCATAATTTGGGGTATAATTTGTCGCCATTCCCTGTTTTTAACCCCACTTTGCTGTCGCCATGTTAAGATTCTTTTTTCTCCAGACAGAACAAAGATGGTCGTTCATTTGCATAAGCTGCAAAGGTTGCACGCGCGCCGGCGCCCTTTCCGTTCTAAATGGTACGTTGACATTTCGCTATGGAGACGTCGGCGGAACTTAATTATGAAGTTATGGCACATTAATGCACAATGTGTGTATTTGTTCAAAGCAACAGCCCCCTTTGCAAATTAGAGGCCTCCGTTTAGTGAGCGTTGTAACGAAAAACGCAACGACACTATAGACTCTTTTGTGTGTGTGTGTGTGTGAGTGTGAGTGCGAATGAAAGCAATCTAAGTTTCACGTCTAGATTATGTTAATTTTAAGAGCCCTCTCCGAATGATTCTATTAAGCAGCGTGCACTTGTGCATCCTTTGGTGCGTAAACATAATTTCACCTTGTGCGATACCTGCAAGGATGGCTGCTGTGCTGCTATTAGTGAGCTGAAACAAGAGCACCTTAAATCAGCTCATGGCTCTGTCTGCTCGGAAGTTCGCGGGGAGAAGAACGCCTTGCTGTCGGAAGGGCCACGGCTTTTGGCCGGCTGAACACCTCGACAGAAGTTGATAAAAACCATTAGAACAAAACTGGGCTGAAACATCCATCCCCGGCCACACAAAATATAAAATTTTTTTTAACCCTTTTATCTGTGAGATCACAAGTACTGTGTGCGATTGGAATGTTATTAACCGAAAATTCTAATGCTGACGTCGCGATCACTGCTGGTGACTGAGAGCAATGGAGATCTAGAACACTGGCTCAGAATTTTGAAAAAACTTACACTCCCCAAAGGGTTAATAGACAGTTATGCATTTGATACGACCCTCAGCTTTAGATGATCCCATGCCTTGATTGCGTATAACCAAGTATTACAAATTCATAGTAGGCCTACTGACATTTCCACGACAGATACACTTTGTGGCTTGCAGAAATAGTATTACTAAGGCAACCTGTTTAGGCTTGTAGCAAATGCACACTTTAATGGACTTAGAGAGCCAGAAATCAACAGACATGCACCTGAGTCAAGGGATAACTCCTATGCGTCTGTGATGTCACAATATCAGATCAAATCATCGGATCAAAATTTATTTACATTTTGCATTTCACAAAACAACTGTCACAATACACTTCACAGACAACCCCACATTACAGTGAAATGAGTACATTCCTTCGCCGCAGCAATGCACAGTGAGAGCGGGAAACGCCAATAATGAGTAAACCTGAGTAGGAATGCCCTGAGAACAGCCATAGCACAGCCCTGCATGCTCCTGTGGATAACGAACGCTACGTAGCTTACTCAGCTACCGCATTCAGTTAGCGACCGTCGAGAGGAGCCCTCGGCCGTCCTAGGGGCCAGGTTATTTAGACGCAGCGCACGCATTTTTATGCCAATCCTGTAAATTATTGATATTTCATTTTTAATTATCTGTCGGCGGTAACGAGCTGGTCACCGAGGCCCAGCGAAAACGGGGGGGGGGGGGGGTGATAGGCCCCCCAGCCTTACAGCCGCGCGCGGCTCAGCGCATTTTGCATGGGTCTGGGTCAGCGCCCGTGCTCATTCCAAACTTGTCACATTTCTCATCGCGCGGCGCACGCAGAAACCTGACGGCTGAGGTTACGCCGAAGCCGTGCAATTTAAACGCGTCGACGTGCTCGCCGATAGGCTGATAGACTTCGGCTTGTAAATAACCAGAGGGAGTGTGTGTGTGTGTGTGTGTTTGTACGTGTTTGTGTGCATGTGTGTGTGACCTTGACCGTACATTTGTGTGACATAATTTTTGCATGGAAAGCAAGCGAAGGGTCTCATTTCCGACAAAAGAAAACTGAAAAGGAGACGGTGTATTTGGAGAGCCTCTTACAATAACCTAGGAGAAGGACGAAGCGTGTTATTAGCAACATGAATCGTTCAAACTGAAAGATTCACAAAAGGGATGAACTTTTGAACAAATACTTAAAAACCTTTTTATGTTTTGCTTGTCAAGGAAAAATAAACTCTTAATGAGGAATTCCTTTCTTTTTGTACGTTATGTCTGTGCTTTTTTCAAAATGGCTTATTCCTAATTGTGAACAAATTCACTGTGAAGATGGAGGTTTAGACAATTCAAAAAAGAAAAAAAAAATGGATAGTTCCACAATACCATCTGCATGAAAAACACAGCAAAGCACTTTCACTTCAGTCATGAGTCAGAATTAAGGACATTGATTGAAACCAGGTCTAAGATTTAGTTTCAAATGTATTCTTGGTCCCATTCCACTTCCAACCCAAAAAAAATGAATAAATAAGTAAATAAATTGATTAAAAAAGACAGAACTGTCCTGTTTCTTGGGCCTGATCTGCAGCTCAATACCAGCTAAGATTGGGCACATTTGGACACACTTGTGGTCACAGGGGCGGAGAGAGAGAGAGAGAGAGAGAGAGAGAGCGACGTCGACACCGCGGAGTAAACATAGCATTAGCCTCACGCTTCCCGGGCCTGCCAGACCCTGACAGCCACCTGTAATGTACAGGGACATTAAAAAAGAGCAACGAGCAAGCGGGTAATGCAGTACTGATTTAAGCGGGGGGAGGGACGTTTGGAGGGGGGGGGGGGGTAGGGTGTACTTAAGACCGCACATTTCGCCAGGGCACAGAGAATGGCAGTGAAAGGGGGGGAGGGGAGGGAGGGGGGGATGGGTTGGGCTCGGTGGCTGGAGTTATCACGTCAGCAAATCATTTTCATTCGCCGATGTCAGGGGCTTGTTTTTTTTTCTTCTTCTTCTTTCCCTTTTCTTTTTTTTCCCCCCCTTCTTCCTGTCGTCCCGAGCCTCCGCTCTCCTCCACTCCATCAGCCGTTACGGCACTAATGAAGTAACCGGGCTCCCGTTATTGACTGGCGTGTCAGGGCCGCTGCCGGCGCCCCTAATAGGAGCCATTGGTCTTCAGTTAAAAATGGGCCGAGCCGGGAGGGGCCGGGGCCACACACTGCATTCCAAGTGCCTTTTTTTTGGGGGGGGGGGTGAGGGGGGGTATTCCGGTTCATTCGCCATCCAGAAGGTTACCTCGCTCCCTTCGCAAGCGTGCAAGAGGAGGTTTGCGTTTTCAGAGAGACGCCAGAAAACTGAACTTTATTTATTAATTTTTCAAAAAAAACAAAAAAAACAAAAAACAAACTGCCATTCCATAAAAGTGATGTATGTCGTGCTTTGGGTCGTTTTTTTTTCAGTGCCTTCTGCTTCGAGTCGAGTTCATTTGAATAAACACGGCCGGATTATTATCGCACGTCCTCGTTGCGAGTGGGGAAGAATTACTCATCGAAACGTGTCGCTATGTGCGATAGTTATTCATTAAAACGAAGCGCCGTCGTCGGTGGAAGCAGGAGCTCCTAGCCGTCGGATTCCCTCCTGATCTGCGTGAACTAGGACGTCCGTTGTGTATTTTCGTAGCGACGCTCTCTTATCGCGTCGCCGCTGTCTTTTTCAGGGGAAGGGTGTTGGTTCGGTCACAAACAGAACGCTGGCTCCAGCCACGCCGCTCGCTAAAAATACGGTGTGTGTTTATACACTTCAGCTGAGAAAGTCTTCTGTTCATTGCCCAAAAAAAAATAAATTAAAAAAAAATGGGATGGCTTTGCACTGTAAGAAGAGGGGAAAAAAAGTGGCGCTATAATCACAGTCATCAAAGCCTTGATTTATGGGGGCTGGTTTGGTCATAATTGAGCGCCATTTTGGCTCTTGTTGCTCTAGTTGCCTCATTGGGCCTGCTGATTGAAGGCTGGAATACGGCATTCCGTCTCTGTGACAATTTTCTTTGGCGATCCTTTGACGAATGCGTGATGGAAATTTAATAATCAGCTTGCATATCTTCGTCCGGTATTTTTGGATAATATTTACGCAAAGATAAATGTTTCACGTGCATTTTTACAGATGAGAAACAGCAAAATAAGAACGCTGGGCACTGATAAAAGTCTTAAGAGTACAAAACTCCTTTAAGCACAACGGTTCCATAATTTGTGCGGGTACTGCATATAATGGCCTTTGTAAACCTTGTTCATTAAAATAATATATGAAGCAATATGCAAGCAAGTGGAGTGTGTTATAGCTGTGCCCTTTTATATCTTGTAGTATAACATATTAGTACTTATACAATTTGGTATGCATTTAATAACTAATTAAATACTAAATACTAAATTTTTCTAACCTCTTGTTTGCTACCTGAAAGTCTGGAGTGCTTGATAATTAAAAACATTTTAGTTTTTGGATTAGTTTGTTCCCAAAGTCATTCAAAATAGCTTTATTTCAGGTCAGTGGCTTTGCATTAAGGAACACATCACAAACAAATCAGTTAAAAGGAATAGTTCAACTAAACGATTAATCCTGAGAGAATGAGCTATGCGGTCCAAAAAAGTCTTGGTGTAAGGTACGAGGTCAAAATGGTATGTTAGAAAATTTGAGAATGAAAACACAGATGCTTCAATGACAAAGTAATATAGCTATTTCACCATTATTTGTAACATTGCAACTGAACTGAGCCACATTGCAAGCCTCGCGGTTCTTTGGGTTATAGAGAAAAAAAAAGCAAGCATTAAACTCAAAGCATCCGTTTTATCTAATCCTGTTCAAGCTGATAATGTCATTAAACAGTACCAGTACCACAGCTACAGGAATTGGTTCTATTTAGGTTTAAAAATATCGAAAGTCTACCCACAAAGACAGAAAAATTCATTTGTTTCACACAGACGAGATGTTTAGCATGTGTGCATTATTATGAATATCACTCATTCGGCCTGTGATTTTTTCTGAGGATATGTGAAAATGGCTGTACTTAACATGCCGTATAGCGCTGAGGAAATGAGAACAAACTACATGTTCATTCTGCCAGTTTCCGCTCGGAATGTCTGCGGAGACGTATGTCGGTTACTGAGCGAGGCCAAAAGGTAACTCGTGTCATATTTGCAATATTTAGATATTTTCTCCAGCAAATATTTAAATGCAAATGTAATAGGTTTCTATTTTCTTAAATGAAACCATTGCAGGCTTTTTTTTTCTTTCTTTCCGCCACAGAATGAAATTATTCGGCTAGAAACTGTAAATGTGGCATCGACCCGTGACAAGGTAAACACTCTCACAGCCTTTTTTAAAATAACAAATAGGGACATGCTTTTCTGAAACGTTAAGGGATTTTTATCCCCATCCCTATCCAGAGAGAAGAGGAGGAGAGAAAGAGAGGGAGAATTAATACCACAAAGAATCAAAGAGGAGAAGAATGGAGAGGAGAGTACGGCTAAAAGTTAGGGAGTGAGAGACAGGGGATTTTGGGCCCCATGAAAAGATTGAGCCCCACCACACCAGAAGATCCTGTTCTAATATTTTTGAAGGCCCCTGTCAGCCAGGGACCTAAAAATCTTCCTATTGAAAAAAATAAATAATAAATACATGGCATAGAAAACATAACAGCTGACATAACATAAATCACAGCTGAAATAAAATGAAATGCCTTTAATTTATAACTTCATTTACTGGCTACAACTCCACAGTTTGCCTATTTTTCAGTCATCCTCTGCTTTTATGTAAATAAACGAATGGAAAGTCAAACAATGCTTCCTGCCACTACCTCATCATCATCGGTTTGCCAGGGAAAAAAAAGAAAAAAAAAGAACACAGGGCATTTTAGATGACAGCTTTTAAAAATAAAAACACACATTTTTTTTTTTTTTTTTAAATCATGCATTTATGACTGATTAGGCAGATAGCAGCAGCTCGGCGGGTCAGGAGGGGGTAAGGTTTTAGCCAGCGAGGCGATCCGCGTGGATTTTCGGGGGGGCCTGACGGGCGCCGTCGTGTTTGCGCTCCTCGCTAGCGCGTAAACGAAGCGGGCTTAATTGCCGGTTCCGGCGATAATCTCATTTATTCACCGCCAACTGTGTGTTTCCCGCCTCTGACCTTTACATTAGAAGCCACCGATAGAGCCAAAGATGCATTATTTATGACTGGAAATGACAGCTGGAGTGGTGTATTTATGGACGCGCTATAAAAAACAATTAAATATGTAAAATGGAAAAGGGGCACTGACAGACTGATTGACTGACTGACTGACAAACAGTACCTGCATCGTCTGTCTACTCTCAGTACACCGTGACCGGACTTAGAGCCAATACAGGCCTTGCGAAACGCTACTTGTTTCACGTAGCTTGCATTCTAATAGCACAGGCTAGCACGAGTCACCGTGCCTGAAGTAGGCCTACATTGCTCTTATACTGCATGTTAAATGAGAGAAAAGTTGAATAAGGGCATCTGTATGACATCACAATAGAGAAACGTCCAATCAGATTTAACATCTACAATAACTGGAATTTCTTGTTCACTTTATTGGGCCTGCTATTTATACTGCCTTGTGTTAGAGGGAATAGCATCTTCAACAAAGGGTGTAAACATCACACAACATGCAGTCCTAAAAATGTTTTTTTTTTTTTACGCTGAAAAGCGTTTTTTTTTTCTCCAAATAATTCTGAACTCTGTCCATCTGTGATTGGTCATTTCAAACAAATACTTACCACCTTAATGCCTATAACGATCATTTGACCAAGACAAACATGATCTGCATCAGAATATGTCCAAAAATATTCACTTGTTAACAATCTGACAGCTGAGATCATAATTTTGTACCATGCTATGGGACACGGCTTCAGCCTATTATAAAAATAAATAAATAAATAAAATAAATAATTTAAAACAAATCGCGACGCCCAGTGTGCTATTTCCTTCCCCTCGTGCCACAATCAAATTTCAAGCTTCTCGCACTTCTGATTTGAAACTACTAATTTAGCTGTGGCCGGTGCTGAAGTGATTTCCATTGTAATTAATGCTTGGGAGGCCTCAACCTCCTTTTTTAGCGAAGCCTTTTATTAGCGGGCTTTCTCACACAGCTTGGGCGTACGGAGCGCGGACTGAGCCGCTATCGATATATATACGCGCTCTCGTGTTCGCGAGGCCACGCCCCCCCCCCCCCACACACCGCGGCGGCGGCGGCGGTGTCGGATATTCAGTGGTCGTCAAGGCTAATTCGGTCCGCTCGCTGCATTTTTTAACTTTTCGACCGAAGTCTTTCGCTCACGGTCGGGACAGGCATCCGCTGTTGAAAACCGATTCGGAAAAAATGCCTTGCACTCGTTGGGTGTTTCGCTGTTTATGTGGCTGAGCTGGCCGGAGAGTCTGTGTGTGTGTGTGTGTGTGTGTGTGTGTGTGTGAGTGGGTGTGTGTGTGTGTGTATGTGTGTGTACGTGCGTGAAACCCTACCTGAGTTTTGAAGACCTCTCTTTTGTGACAGATATCAACAGCTCCTCTCAGCCCAAGCCCACCCCCCCCCCCTTCCCACCCCCCAGCACTGCCCTTTTTAGGGGATTATGGCAGAGCTCCCTGGGTGTGGCAGACAGAGGGGACCCCTGCCTCATGCCCCCCCGTCCCACCCCCGTCCCATCGTCCCCGAAACCATCCCCCCCCCCCTTCGTTTGAACAATGTCGAGCCAGACCTGTGTCTCACCCCACCTCCTAACTTCTGCAAAAAGGATGAATTAAGATAAGTTTTCTTAAGCTTAATTTGCTCTAATTATGCATGTTTGTGTGTGAGGGGAGAGAACTACATTAGTTGTTAAGCCAGTTTATGTGACTTTATTGTAAAGTATCACCCCAACTACAAAAGAGACATGAGAGTATATAAGACTATGAAACGGGGGACGGCATGAGACAGCAGGACAGCTTAGCTTAGCCTTGGGACTTTAGAGGAAAAATGCCATTGTGTTTTCTCTTTCTCTCTCTCTCTCTCTCTCTTCAAGACAAGTCTGCTGGAATGTGAAAGTGTCTGAATCCCTGTCTGAAGCGCAGACAAGAAAGGGGGGTGGGGTTTGGGGTTTTGGGTGTGTGTGGGGGGGGGGGGGGGGCTAAAAGCCAACACTGTGACCCCCGAAGCAGGATTAGGGAAAGTGTTGTGACTACGGAGCGACAGTAAAAAAAATGCATTTAAAAGGCACCGCTGCCGTTAGACAGAGAGAGAGAGAGAGAGAGAGAGAGCTAGCGCTGTGTCTACTCTCCCCCCCCCTTATCTCACTTCACTACCGTTGTGCCGAATTACCATATCTCTCCCAAAAGTTATTTAAAATTCAATTTCATGATCCTCGCCCCCCCCCCCCCCTTTTTGGAAGAAAAAGGGAGGCCTGTAAACTCCATTAGTGTCAGGTCCCCTGCCTCCCAATGCGTCCGATCCTGCGGGGGTTAAAATGTCAGGGCCCGATTGTGTCTGGCGCGCACTCAAAAAAAAAAACAACACGCTCTACCTCACCCTGGGCGAGGGCTTTTACCCCGGAGCCCTTCCAGATCATTCCGCACCGCTCAAAGCCCCAAAACCCCCCACCCATGACCCTGCCTCTGCCCCCAAATCCTGCCTCCCCCACCCGGGCCTTTACCCCCAACCAAAACAGCAGAGGCCCCACCCCCCACCACCTCTATCTTTGCCCCCAAATCCTGCCTCCCCCCACCTGGGCCTTTACCCCCAACCAAAACAGCAGAGGCCCCACCCCCACCACCTCCGTCTTCGTCCCCAAATCTGCCTCCCCACCTGGGCCTTTACCCCCAACCAAACAGCAGCCTTCCCACCCCTCACCTCACCTCCACCCACCCACCTCCACCTCCCCACCACTCCACAACCCTCCACCCTCCATGCCCCTTTAAGATCGCAGGCCACGTCTGAAGGGTGAAATCGCTTCGCCTGGTCTCGTCATTTGGCCGCCACTGCCCGTGTGCACTTTAGCGTCGTAGCCGCCAGAACACTCCAGAAGCCTCCCCCTGCCAAAAACCAGGTGCCCCCCCCCCGTCACCCCCGCCCATCCCGACAACCCCCGCCCCACCCCCTCACATGGTTCGAACGAGTGCCATGCTTCATAAACACCCAGGGTCACTAATAGACTAGTCTATTTTTTCTTCCTTCTCCATCTTTTCTTTTTTTTTGGGGGGGGGTGGGGGGAGGGTGGAGGGTGGGTTGAGGGTTGGAAAGGGGGGGTCACCTACACAACCTCGTACAAAGGAACCGGGAGCTTTTAATAGCCATCCCTGCTTCCCCCCTCTTACCTTTTTTTTCTCCCTCCCTCCCTCCCTCCCTCCCTCCCTCTCCCGCTCTTGTCTTTGGGCGCAGAATCATGCCCGGTGTCAGAGGGCCTTAATGTGCCCGCGCTGAGAAGAGGAGAAGAAGCACACCGACACACTCCTGGGTTAATTAGGCAGATCCATTTTACCAGAGGCCCCGCCCCCAACACCCACCTCTTCCCTTTGTGCTGTGATATGAATGTGCCTTGATGGTTAATACCTACGCCTGTCCTATTGACACGGGTGGGGGTGGGGGGAGGAGGGGGGGTGTACTCAAAGGCCGCCCTAGTTAAGCCAGTAATTAGCCTGTCCCCAGTCCCCTCCTGCCCCCCCCCCCCACCTTTTATTTTTCAAGAGAGCACAAATTATCCTTTCATTCAGTCACCGGCTGCTTTTCTCTCTCTCTATCTCTCTCTCTCTCTCTCTGCTGCCTGTCTGTCCTTCTCTCTTTTCTCTCTATCTGTTTCACTCTCTCCGCCCCCAACCCTTTTCTCTCCCTTCTCCGCGTATCTCTCCGACATCTCTGATTGGCCAGGAGTGACTCAGTCGGACCGGGATAATGCCCTGTCTTGACGATGATGAAGGGTGATGATGAAGAGGCTTGGATTGAAGCACAAAGTCTAAGGGGGGGGGGGAGGTGAAGCTGGAGTACAGTACACCTTTTCAAGTTTATCATAATAATACATACGATAGTATCAAATAACAGAGATGAAGTTTTGGTTTGGTCACAGACATAACTTGAAAATATTATTTCTCCTTCTCAACAGATGCAATGAAAGCCTTTGCATTTAGTTAAACGGGGATCACAAATGACACTGATTCTGAGCACAACCATTGTTGCTATCCTTCAATCGCATTCAACCTGACTTTTACAGTACACATGTATCAGGTGACTGATTGTTATTAGCATTAGCTTCCCTTAGCCTCCGCAATGCATCCAGTGCTGTGAGAAGGCATTATCTGGGGACGTGGCTAATGGCTGTTCAGGTGTGTGGTGGGAGCAGAAGGTGGACGGACAGGACGCTTCAATGCATTTGCTAATAATAACTGCTTATTATTTTGTTCCCCCGGGTATCTTTATGCTAATCATTTTAAACATGAAATGTTTGATGTTGCATGATAAACAAAGAGTAAATGGAAATGATTTTGTTGAAAGGTTGATTTTTTTTTTTTTTTGGAAACTACCTCCCCCGCTACACAGAAAAAAATATTTTCACTCATTATAAAACCACACACTATATCTATCTATCTATCTATCTATCTATCTATCTCTTTGTCTGTGTTTTGTCATCTTGACGGGTTTTGAGGCTGGGTTTGTGTCGCAGAAAGAAAACTAAGCAATCAAATAAATAATAACAAGCATAATAATCAAAACACCTGGTGTCCTTTTTTTTAATAAAGGGTGATGATATATACATATACTAGATTCATATACTAGGTTTGCCCCATCTACGGCCTATAAAGCCAGAACTTTTTTTTTATGGGAAGAAAGTATTTTAAGATTACACTGGATTAAGCGTTTTGGACAAAACTGTTCTGTGTGCAGAACACGTAATCGAGTTCAGAGATTGGACTACTTGACCCTGTATTACGGTCAGTTAACGTTACACATTTTAAATGCTTTTGTTTTTCTCTCGCGCATCGGTCGTGCTTCGGTCAGCGGCGGGCCGGGATCATTCTCAGGCCCGAGGGTTCATGGCGTTCTCGCCGATGTGTGTTTCGGAGTCTCAGTTTGGACAGTCGTTCGCGTCGGGCCTTGGGAGAAGCCTGCCAGGTCAAAGCTGTCGAGAGATAATGAAAGAGGGAAAGCATATATATCTACGGGAGGGGCACATAAAGTGGCGCTAAGTGTTTAATTACGCGCCGCGCCTCCCCGTCCCACCGCCATAACCATGGCGATAACTCACGCGGGTGAATCCTGACATTATAGTGTCCGTTCTCAAAGCGTTTTTTTTTTTCTTTCCTCCGCCTGTGGTCCCCCCCGAGCGAGGAGACTCGTCGCGTTCGTCCGTCCGTCGCCGCCGGTTCGTCCGCGTCCCCACGCGGGCGGGGGAATAAGAGGCGGAAACCCCCGGAAGTCTCAGAAAAGAAAAGGAAGTGATTGATGTGTTCGCGCCGGGCAGGGTGTCTGGGAGACCAGCGACTCGGATTTATTTTTGATTTTTTTTTTTTCATAATCGTCGCTTTATGGTCAGCCAGCTCCGAATGATTTAAGACGCGATGGCGACGCACTGCTGGAGTTTTGTACCACCCAGTTGTTTTGAAACCTTAGGTGGATCAGTCGGTCAGATTCCGCATATCTGCGTGTGCTTAATTACAAAGCGTTTGAGAATGCCTCAACTTCAAATTTTAAGTTGGACTGCGGCAGCCCAGAGACGTTTCTGTAGTTTTATTTCTGTAAGCCACTGGCTATCAGACCCAGACCAGTCTGGTTCTGGACAGAGCCGGTTCTGTCTATGGGTGTATAAAGACATTTGCAGCAGAGACACAACTGAGTCACTGTAGACAAAAACATGTGTAGCCGTTGCGGGCTAGCTTGCATTGCATTTTGGGATGTGCAGTTCCCATCATGGTACAATGAGAGAGCACTCTGATTGGCTCGCATGCCCAGAGCAGGACATTTCCCTGCTCGCTGCCACACCCCTGCTCACGCCCACACACACACACACCACCCACACCTTGCCACACACACACACACACACACACACACACACACACACACACACACCTACGCACACACACACACACACACACACACACACACACACACACGCACACACACACCACACCCCACACACAACACACACACCTACGCACACCACACACACACGCACACATCACACACACACACAACACCTACGCACACACATACACACACACACACACACACACACACACACACACACACACACACACGCAACCACCGCACACACACACACACACGCACACACCACACACACACCACCGCACACACACACACACCACACGCACACACACACACACACACACACACACGCACACACACACGCACACACAGACACCTACGCACACACACATACGCAGACGTACAGCTGCTCACAGCGGCTGTCTGACCTTTGACCTCTCTGTCAGCAGTCGCTCGTGCTTTTGCTCGTTCATATATCAATGAGCATCACAGGCTGACATCTCATTTTGCCTGGCTACTTTGGGTATGGGGGGGGTGCATTTTGCATATTGCTACCCCCCCAACCCCCCCCCACCCCTGCCTCCCCCACTCCCCCTCTCCCCTTCCTGATACACTGCTGGTCTTTAAAGAGTCACTTCTCTTTTTCTTTTTTCGCTCATCCTGTCTTTCCCTCATCCTTATCCCTGAATGTGCCTTTCACAGTTGTCAGAATCACACATCTGTCCTAATGGAACTTAATTGATTGATCTCACTCCTTCTCCCCCCATTCCGTCCTCTCGCCCTCCCTCTCTCCTTCTCCCCCCCCCCCCCCCTTTCTTCTCTTTGACAGCTCGCTCCCTTCATAATTGCTCTTTCTCCTGCCCTCCGTCCTTCCTGAAACGTGAAAACATCCCAATAACGTTACGTGGAGTAACGGATTTTCTGTCCCTCAAGAGGAATCATTATTTTATGGTAATTGCAAAGCTCGCCATGGTAGTGACAGGAATCCCTGGATCAAAGTCAGTTATGTGTTTGGATAATTTACGATAAACTTGAAATGTGCTCTGGACACTTCAACGTTGTTTTGTTTCTTAATTTTAGTAATAATTTTACCTGAAAACCCAACTACAATAAAAAAGAAGATATTTTCTAGTTGAGCTCTGTGACTTGTATTTGAGGCTTGTGTATGCCTACGGTATGTAAGCATGATGTGTGTCCGTCTGTGTGTGTGTGCGTGTGAGTACTAAATGTACATCTGTGTGCATGTAATCAAGTTGTTTTGAGCAACCTGTCTACACAAATTGATACACTACCGTACAAGCAAGAGGCAAAACCAGAAAGAAAAAAAAAACCCATGATCCTTTTCTCAATAAAGGACAACAGCCGTCTGTGCTGACACAACCGATGACAGCTTCCTATATCCTGGCTTTCATTTTAATGTATGTCCTTAAGGTGAGATGCATATAGAAAAGCAATCATTGGGCCTCCAGAGTGTGAAAATGCTACGGGCCTGAACGAGGTTAGCTACACAGAGAACAGGACTACCTGCTAAGGAGTTCGTTTTTCGCCGCTATCCCTTTGCGAAAGTGGAGCTTGTTTAGCGTTACGGCTAATGATGACGTTGCTGTCTCGCGTGATCTTTTTCCCTCCCTTTTTTTCTTTTTGAGTTTGTTTTTTTTTTTTTTTGCCTCGCTAGGCTCAGCGAGCCAGCTACAAATTACAATCCCATCAAGCTAACGAAATATTAGCCTCCTGTGCACAAGTGACAGCCATGAGGGGAGTGTGAAGGAATGACAAGGGAGCAAAGGGGTTTGGGGGGGGGGGGGGGCAGTGAAAGATTGAAGTGGGTGGTGGGGTGGTGGTGGGGGGGAGGGGGGTTTTGTAGGGGGGTAGGGGGGAGTGGGTAGTAGGTGGCGGTTAGCGGTTGAAGGGTATAGGTGTCAAACGGATATCTACCGACTCCGAACGTCGTGGAATGATGTTTTCCCAGGCCTGAGAACAGCGCCCGCGTCTTCTGAGTTGGAAGGGCTGTCATATCTTTGCATATGTGAAGTGAAAGGGGGGATGGGGGGGACGGGGGGGGGTGCGTGCTCTTTAATGAGCGATGGGGTCTGTTTCTCAGGCAGCTACGGGGGCAAGGAAGAGATGCCACCTCCCCCCCCCCCCCCCTTCACCCCAGCACTGGCCAATCCTCCCAGGAGCTGACAGCTTCGGAGAAACCCGCCGATGCATTTACCGCCATTCGCCCCCGCCCCCCCCCCCCCCACCCCCCTCCCCCCCCCCCCGCCGCCACCTGCAGTGGGAGGAGAGCGCTAATTTTCCACCAGAAAAGAGAGAGTGAGAGAAAGAAGGAGAGAGAGAGTGAGAAAGAGAGAGGGAAGAGAGAGAAAGAGAGAGAGAGTGTGTGTGAGAGAAAGAGAGAGGAAGGGACAGAGAGAGAGAGAGAGATAGACAGAGAGAGGGAGAGGAAGAGGAAGAAAAAGAGAGAGAGAGATAGACAGAGAAAGAGGAAGAGAAAGAGAGAGAGCTGACGTCTAGGGGTCACGCAGAACACTCAGCAGGATGTTGGCACTCAGGGGAAAAATAAAAAAAGCTGGGAAAAGCTAGGAGAATAAAAAACCCGACCGATCGGCCCGTCTCCGAAGGCACGCAGCTGTAAACCAAAACAACGGGAACCATGACTGTCCACGGGTCACCAGCGAGCCACCGGATTGGACAGCGCCAAGAGTTCTGCACCGAGCGCACACACAGCACAGTACGTGGGACACTGTTACTGCCGCTGTAGTGACTCCAGCCTGACTCTTACAGTCCTAAATATGTTTCCCTTGAGTCTGCACACATGCTTTTAGGTCACAACCCCCCCAACCCCCCCCACCTCCACCACCCCCCTCTCCCCCCATATGTTTCTGGTGCACTGAATTACACGCAACGCTTGTGAAAACACTCGGCTACTTATTTGCAGATGACGTGGAAACGCGAGATGGGTGTGTGCGGGGGGGGGGGGCATTGAGCATGCCACGCACACAAACCCTACCCTTAGCAAAAACAGTTATTTGGTGCAGAAGGGCAGTTTGAATTTGCCACCCCTGCTCTGTGGAACGTGGTGCAGAGGAGGACCGTGCCAATCGGCTCGGTTCAGATGTTCCGTACCATCACGAAAGGCCGGGAGATAGACAGTAAGAAAAGAGGCGGCCATGTTTGGCTCACCCGATGCAGTGGGCATTTCAGCGGGTTTGCTAGCTCTACCAAACAAATCTAAAAACTATCCGTTAACACATTTCTGCTTCTTAATAACACTGCACGCTCCATCACCCTTTTACGTGCACTGTGGCATTTAAAAGGCATTCTATGCAGGATTTTCAAAAAAAAGAAGCCTTGCTGTTGGACCTGTGTTTACAATCAAAGAAGTCTCCTCCCTCTGTCTTCACCCCCAGCCAATCACCACGAGTACCTGACCTCGGTCATCTAGCCACCGAATGTAGCTAGCAGGGCTGCTAGAGGTAACGTCAATTACAGGTCCAACAGGAAACAAGTCAACTCCGCGTTGCTTTTCCATCCCCTGGAGGAGTGAATAAGGCAATGCATAAGATAAATAATTAAGCCGCGCGGTCTGAATAGCGGGTGGGATTAAAGGACGCGGATTAATTTGGTTTGGTGATCCACGCCGCCAGAGAAGGTGCACATCAAAGAGAGACAGATGGCGGAATTACCGCGAGAGAAGGATGAGCGACTAAGAGAAAAAAAAGAAAAAGAAAAAATGAGGAAGAAAACTAGCGATCTTAGCCTGCAGGAGCAAAAAAAAAAAAAAAAAAATTGCTCGCATTGTTGTTTTCATTATGTAGCTCTGTCATTTCATAAGGTTTGTGTCTTTTGAAATAAAAAAAGAGGGAGGGCAAGGGAGGGAAGAAGAAGAAGAAGAAAAAGACGTAGAAGAAGAAGAAGAAAGGAGAAAAAAAAACTGTGAAATTAATCTTTTGTGCGGTGTCCTGATGGAGCAGAGGCATGCTCAGACAAAAGACAGACTAGGAGAGGCTGTGGTGATTGATGAATAAAGTAAAGGTGTCAGAAGTGTATTATGTAAATCGGGGAGTGTGCGTGTGTGTGTGTGGGGGCGAGGGGGAGGTGGGGGGGGAGTTGGGAAGGGGAAGGGGGGGCGTTGAGAAAAAGGACAACAGAGCATGTGTCACCAAGGCTATCTTCCTGGAGCTCCGACTAGAAGCCATCTTTCATCCCAGCAGACACCCTCTGTTCACCGTCTCCTCCGGTGCTAATAACACGTGTACAAAATCAACGGTGCGCTGCCTGATTGGTTGATTGATTTCCAGCCGGGCTGACCGACCAATCGGCTTGCACGGATCTCTCGCACCTCGCCCCGTACCTTCGGTGGGTGACGTTAGCGCTCGTCGCCCACGGGTAGAGCGTACAGACGACGCAGATCTGCACGGCCCCCTAAAACAACAATTAAAAAATAATTAAAAAGGCAATAATTTAAAAAAAACTATAATAAAAAGAGCCTGCTTTCATTAATGTGGATGATATGTCATTATGAAAGGTGGCTTTGGTAAATAGGCTCAGACAGCTATCCTACAGCTGCATCGCTAATTACCCGACTTGCGGAAGGAAGCGATGAATCCTTATCACTGAACATGGGGGGGCGAGGGGGGTGGGGGGGGCGAGAGGGGTGAGTTAATGTGCGGAATCCTCTAAATAAGCGATACTGGTGGTACTTATTGCTTATTTCATTATTGCATTATCAGTTAATTCTATTGCTAATTGTATTGGGCAGATTGGTGTCGGATGTGAGGATGTATGGGTGGGGTGGGGGGGGCGGGGTGTCTGTCCCTTGGGAAAGCGGAATATCATGAAATATATTTGAATAATTTACGTACGAGAAATTACAATAAATATCTGAAATATATACAGTAGGCAAATATAGAAATTATTGCTGCTTTTAGATGATATTGTGATATTAAAATAGAATATATACGGCAGCATATTCCACGCTGATATGATGGGGAGTCTGCTTCCTGGTTCTGTTCGGCTGTCAGGCCTTCATTACCTGTAAGAGGGACTGAAGGTGCTCGTGAGCCACTCTGTGCATACATTACTTCTGCAAGTTTCTATCAAAACGAGCTTTATGATTTTCCCCCATCAAATACATCAAGGCTACCACTAAGCCTATCTATACTATGCTAATTGATGTGAAGCTACTCTCCGTACATACGGTAATCTGCCTAAAACGTTACTGTTTTAGTGACGCAACCCTCCATCATGCCAAATGAGTGCTGCACTCACTTCTCCAAAGTGACCCCCCACCCCCCCCCCCACATCCCACTTATGGCCAGATCAATGATGTTTCATCATCATTTTCCCTGTCCCAAGTTGTGCTCTCTCTCATAGTCATTGATATTCTGCATAAATTCTTAAAAATGAATTGAGCGATCAAATGCCCTATCTTACAGTAAGTCAAAATGCAAATTTTAATATTTAATTTTAATACTGTTAAAATGAGCAGTTAAGCAGTTAATTTAGCAGTATAGCAGTTAAATTTAATACTGAAGCATTTCCATTTACAATTAAACTCATTGCTTGAGTAGGAATTACAATATGAGCTCATAGCTTCTTGTTTTTTTAAGCACTTTTATTTGTCTTGAGGGATTGTGTCAAAAATATTTCACAAATACCCCCTTAAAGTAAAAGATCACATATAAAGCATAAGCACGTGTGTGTGAATGTGTGCATGTGTGTGCGTGCATGCACGTGTGTGTGTACGCGTGTGTGTGTGTGCATGCACATGTGTATGTGTGTGTGTATGTCTGTGGTGTGTGTGCATGCATGCATGTGTGTGTGTGTGTAGGTGTGTGTGCATGTGTGTGTGAGTATGTGTGTGTGAGTGCACATGCGTGTGTGTGTGTGTGTGTGTAGGTGTGTGTGCATGTGTGTGTGAGTATACGTGTGTTTGTGCATGTGTGTGTGTGTGGTTTCATGGTTTTATGTGATTTATATCTGTTGGCTTCATCTCTCTCTCGATGCCACATGCCTTGCTAGTGCAGTCCATTCCATATGTGCTAAAACCCCAACGTTATAACTCTGACCTTTGACCTTTTGCACTGTGACACTCTGATGCCATTACCCACCCTCGTCCTGCGCGTTTGGTTTCTCTGATATTTGCTTTGTTGTGCTCTCACGTTATCTAAGCTCAGGCTCAGCCCCTCACAAACGCGCACACTGTCATTGACATTTTTCTGGGGCCAGCTGGCTTAATACCATACATGCAGTAATCTTTTGAAAATGAGATTCGATGGCGTGTCACGAGTTCGAGCCATGTCTGTTAAATTCAAAGTATGCTCTCGCCAAACAACTCCTCGATCAATCAAAGAGGTTTTAGAAATGAGTTCGCAGAGCACCGTCAAGCAGGTGTGAACACAATGACCATGGATCTCCACAGGCCTTGCCTTTGATTGGTCAAGGCACAACACACTCCATGTGCCCACCATTATGTTTACAGTTATGAATCTAACGTTTAAGATTCACCGCATCGTACGGATGCAAGGACATCATTAGATACATTTTTCCTTTTTTAAATGACCGATCTTTCTCTGGGGCAAGTTATCCATGATCTCATATTGATGTTATTGTTGGAAGGATGTCTCTGCTCTTGACCTTGTTCAGATTTAAGCACCAGTCCACATTGCCTGTCACCGTTCTGGAAAATAGATTTCCTGCCACCGCGACTGCGTGTTCAGCACATCTTATTTTATTATTCAAAATGTGGATTAAAAAAAATAATACTCCGAGATATGTTAAGGTGCTGAAGATTATAAATAAACTGGCTTAATATTTTTTTATATTTATAACAAAATTGATAAACCGTAATCAAGGCAATGCAGTATATGATTATGGCAATGTTTTTTTTTTCTAGATGTATGAGCCATAACATAAGATAACATAACATAATGAGGAGAAGAGGCCATTTAGCCCAACAATGCCATTTTTCTAATACTACCACACAACACTGCATGAGTCAATGATCCCAAATCAGAGGTTGTCCGCGGAAAACCGAAAAGCAGATGTGTATTAAACTTTACGGCATTCACATTCATTTCAGTTCAATTCTATTTGATTTGTATTGCGTTATTACAGAGGCATTGTCATAACGACGCTTTACAGAAACAGAAAAGAAAAACAGGAAATCTAACATGTCCTCATACTGCTCCATTGTGCTTCCAATCAAGCAGGCCACAGCAGATGTATTACGGTACTTAGTATCCGGAGAGCTTCCAGGCCACACACAAGCTGGCAAGCGTCACCGAAATGATCTCTTCGTTCAGTTATGGGTTCTGCCAAATGCGCCAAACAATTTGGCTTTCGATAAACAAACGCATCCCGTTACCTAACTGAAAATACTTTAATCCGTTTTATGACATAAAGTTTGGCTGCAGTGTACTGTGAGTACTGGTAACAGTTAATTGTGACTTAAATACACGCTAACTGATGGACCATGAATTTGACCGAAACGCATTTGTGACTTACAGTAAATGGAAGATAACGCAGAAATATTATACCCAAGTATCAGCAGACGTCATAGCATTCTGAAGAAACACAAAATCCATCCCATTACCTAACTGAAATACTTTAATCCGTTTTATGACATAAAGTTTGGCTGCAGTGTACTGTGAGTACTGGTAACAGTTAATTGTGGTTTAAATACACACTAACTGATGGACTTTTCTTCTTGTAGCCACGTATTTGACCGAATCGCATTTGTAACATACAGTAAATGGAAGATAAACGCAGAAATATTATACCCAAATATCGGTAGACTTCATAGCGTTCTGAAGAAACAAAAATCCATTAACACGGGCTGCAGTTTGCCACCATCTGGTTTCTGTTTTCTGAAACAGAATTGTACAAAGTTGTGAGGGTGTTCATTTCTTTTACGCTCTTCTCAGAATCTGTGTTTGATTTACACCCAAACTGCGCCATGCTGAAATCAGTATGTCCCCCTCATATGGTTTGCAACTTGCGATTCTCACGACTTGACAAGAAAGAAAGAAAAAAAAAAGTACGAAAAAGAGACGAAGCAACAATCCAGTCGCCCGCTGAGATCTTACCCGGGAGTGATTAATGCGCGAGCCTTTGCCAGGAGAGAGTTCTGCGATGATCTCACCGCTGACACAGAAACAGGGCAGTTAGTGTGTCAGACGTAGGGGAAAAAAAATGAAGACCGGTCCAACGTATATATCTAATACCTTTTCCCTGAGAAAAGAAAAAAGGAAAAAAAAAAAAAAGATTCTAGTAAAATTCTTTCGGTGAATTCACATTTGAACTCTTTCAAATGTCGAGCAATAGAAAGAGGGTAACAAACAAAAAAAATGGTGAAGTTCATGTGATTTCATTGGACACTACACTGGAGTCTTTGGTGACTGAAAGACATAGCTACATACAGTATATAGGCTATTTTGCAGGAGAGGCACTGCTGATTATTAGCACGTTCTGCTGTAGCTTTAAGTCATAGAGGCTAACTGGCATCTTGTCCCTCTGGTACATTACATATAATTATTATTTTATTATTTTTTTTTTGCAGGAGCAGCACTGCTGAGAAAGCTGTCTTAATCACATCCCCCTTATTATTGCCCTCATAAATAAACAGGGCCTCACATCCCCCCCCCCTCTGTTAGCATCTATTATCGGTTTCGCCGGGTCTACAAACAGCCATCCCACACTTTAATGAGTGAAACAGGCCCTGGGTAATTGAAATCTATTAAGACCCTGTCCGGGCCACACCGGCGGGATGAAGTGTGTCAGTTACGATCCGCCGTACAGCTACTTGTTCATTAGCCCGGTACGCTGGGACGGAACTGAGTTTGCTCGCGCGTTTCCGCGTCTACGCAAACGAAGAGCGTCGTCGTGTTAACCGTCACGCTTAAAAGCGCGATACACGCGTGTCGTCTGTCACGCTTTCAAGCACGATGTTACCACAGAGGTGAACAACGAGGGCCATGTCTGTTCCTGGTTTCCATGACAACTTCCGGCCCGAATGACACAATCAGTACATTTCTGGCCCTCCAGGACTGCCCCCCCCCCCCCATATACTGTATATAAAGTATGTATATTGCATGCATGCATGTATATATATGTATATGTATATATATATATATATATATATACACACGTACACATTCAGACTGGATTGGTTTTTTGTGCTCTCAGCAGTCTACCACATACTAATAGCACACCGAGGAAGTTATAAGTACATTTGAAAAGGTTCTTACAAAGGCAAAGTGGAGAGTAGGCACTTTCTGCTCTGCGCTGGAGAATGGGAATACCGGAGAAGCCGGGTGATAGACGGATTCTGCCGGCCCTTTCTCTCCGTGTGCGTCCTGACTCCGTCCTCGCCGGGCTGGGGTGGGGTGGGGGGGGTCATCGCCGAGGTGGGGGGGGGGGGGGTCATCTCTCCTCCGGTTCCTCTCTACTCTCACCATCCCGCTCTGCACGTCTCTTCGGGGGTGTTCCAAACGGCTGAGGTAGTCAAATTGACCCACTCGGCTATTTTTCAAAAGCGAGACGTCTCCCTATTCCTCTCTGAAAGTAGCACACCCCCCCCCCCCAACCTCATTTGTATCTTGGGCTGACATTTTCACCCAAACCAACCCCACTTTTTCAGGAGTGGGCCCCTGCTTTTTACCGTCCCCCCCCCCCCCCCCCAAACACCCCCCACCCCCTCGCTCATACGCAGACTATTTTTGCACATCAATGCGTACATTCACATCCACGGGCCCCCCCCCGAACGGAGACGTACCACGAGATGTGTACAAAGCTACATCAAAAAAAAAAAACACACCCGTCTGCAGATAGGAGCGCATTAAAGGCACGGAAGGCTCGCTATGCAGATGTGCGCTATCCCGCCTCGCTAGCCCAGCGCCTCAGCGCTTCATCTCTGCACGGGCTGCTCCCCCCCCAGGGATCTCCGTTACTCCGGCATCAGAATAAAGAGAAGAAGACACACGGGCTCTCCTCCCCTGCGTTAAATCCCCCCCCTCAGCAGCATACATCAGCGCGGACGCCTGACTCCAGAACACGCTCGTTATTTAAAACGCGAGGGTGCGGAGTGTCCGCCCCCTCCCCATTGTGCATTGTTCTATGATTAAATCGTCATGCCAACGCTGAGTTAATCAGCTGTTTCGGCCATTTTTTATTTTATTTATTTATTTTTTTTTGGTGATGCTGCGTCTTTCGTTTATATGTTATTTTGTGATGTCAGAGGCGCTACATGTCTTAAAACGGGGGACACCTTTAGTGCTGGACATGCCCTTCGTGTCTTCGGTGAAAAGATGCCCATCGTACAACATCGGCTATCGAGTTACCATGTGACCATTATGACCAGTGATGCTGCTGTTAGTAGTGCCCCATGCACCTCTTCCTGTTACAGCTCTACTTTCAGAACACTGCTACCCAGAATTCATAGGGGCCACTGTTACACAAAGTACAGACACAAACAACCCAAGACCCAAGATCTACTTGAGAACAGACTAAAAATACAGGTTGTAGCCGCACCCCCCCCACACCCCCCGCCCCCCCCGCCCCCCCATTTTTTTTTCACGATCAAACGAGCTTGACGCCTCGTCCGCGTGCTCTAGCTGCCGCGAATCCCGCCTCTTTTGTCTGGAGCCGCAAGACGAACGCGGGAGGCGCAGAAGTCACGAGTTACAGAACGAGTCTCGATAAAACCAAAGAGATGACGTGCAAATGTACTTTCTCTTATTTATTTATTTATTCGTTTATTTATTTATTTATTTATTTATCTTCTTTCTTGTGGTGGCGTAATTCGATCAGAAGCCTTAATTCTGGCTTGTTAGTCGTCCGTGTATAGAGGAAGCCATTTAACAAGAAGGGCCAAGTATTCTAAAAAAAGGTCGTCCGCACATGATCTATGTTTTCACATTTTTGTCAGCAATTCATCAATTCATTAGCACAAAGCAGGTCATTAAGAGCCAGAGACAGAACACACATTCCTTGAGCAACCAATGAACCCCCCCAACCTCCCTCTCTCTCCCTCTTTCTCTCTCTCTCTCTTTCTCTCTATCTCTTATCATTTTCAGTTGTTTTTATCCATTACTCTCTCTTTTTAATACTTCTGTGTGAGCACTTTTAACAATCAAAAAAAAAAAAAGATGCCGTTTTTTAAAATAATTACACACATTATCCGTGATCAGTTGTTAATGCTGCCAGACTTGCAAAAAGTGTTTATACGAGTAAAATCCAGAAGCCAAATCATCTCCACCGTTATAAACGCATGCTAAATATTAATTTCCAGCTCCGAGCGTGTCTGAGATGCTCTTAAATTGGAGACATCAGTCATGACTTCACCCTTTACTGCAAGATGAAGTTATCATGTCACCAGAGACAAGACTGGGGGTGACTCTCTATCCCCCCACCCACCCCACCCCCACTTTTTTGTCAATGATGCTGCGGCACTACTCGTTTCATGAAGATTAGTCGTTTTTTTAAATTGAAGTTTTTATTTTCTTACACCAATTTAAGCTGCTCAACCCCACAGAATATGAATTAAAAAAATTTTAAATGAAAGAAACAATGATAAAAACCTCACAAAACATGAAGACAAACAAGGCAAAAAGAGGAAATCCAAATACAAACCAAGTAAGTAGTGAAATAACAGACAGACAATAAGACAAACCAACCGAAATGTCAAGTGACATAAACCAAACAAACAAGTATTTAGGACAAACATGCAGATTGATTTGTTTTAATGTGGCTGCTCCTTCGTTCCTTGCAACCACATAGTTGTCTAATCTGTTTCATATATGGCACATTCTTTACCTCCTGGATTGCGTCAGTGGTTTTTCACGGGGAGCCCATACTGTAAGCCCGAAGGCCCGGACGGTGGGTATCAGGATAACTCACAATGAGGCCTTAAACAAGTAGAGCTTAAAGTTCTTCGCCTGCACTAGCTCCGTGTGTGCTTGTGTTCAGAGGGTTAAAACTGAATAAATCAAAACCAGGAATTACATGCACACTATACTGACTGCAAATCTGATTTTAGGAACGCCTCGGGGGCCATACGGTTCTTTTCTCTCACACTTTTGCGCTTATTAACTTGTACTCTTTCCTCTCATTTCAGGGATATCCACGCTTAACTGTTTTTTAAAGTGGTAGGGAACCCATTAGTCACCGAACCCCGACTTGCGCAGTGAGATCTGCATATTAAGAAGTTACATCCCCGCACACGCTGCTGCAGTTATTGCGGCTTTTCCACTATCCGATAGCGGAGGAAAAACTAATATCCAGAGCAAATATCGCTTATTCATGCGTTCAGATTAAAAAAAAAAAAAAAAAAAAAAAGTATAACTACCAAACCTTTCTTTTGCATAATGGCTGGTGGAATCAAATTAGTCGGATATGAATTTCAAAGGAACACCTCAGATATTTTATTTTAATACAATAAAAATGCAAAAGTTTTTTAAAATTATCAGCTCATATTTTTCATGCGAAAGGTATGGTGAAGGAGTGCTGTATTACAAACCGTTTCCGTGGAAAAAAACTCACCCGCAAAGGGAGAGGCTGTTGCTAAGATACACGGAAAGGGAGCGGACCGTCCCTCGTGCTGAATTAACTTGGGGGGGGTGGGGGTGGGGGTGGGGGGGGGGTTTGGGGGAGTTGGTGACAGTAATCTCCATCACTAGATGCGCAGGGCTGTCAAAGTCCTGTCATTTTACGCATCTCAGGCAAAACAGATGCGCCCGCATACACTCGGAAAAAGTTAAACTCACCCGAATTAAAGTAACGGTAATACATGACCAGGCCACGTGACACTGTCACAAGAAATTTCGTTCTCTCTCATCCTGTGATGAGGTGGCAGACTGTGTGGCCCACGCTGCTGTTTAACAGACTGAAGTAATATCACAACTTTTATTTATTTATTTTTTTATTCATTTTTTAACACCTCGATCAGCATAGAAGAAACGCCTAAGCAGAAAAGAAACCTAAGAATTTCTTGTCTAGTCCCTCATCTCTTACCTTTCTTGTTTTCTTTGTCCATGTGGCAAATCTGGCACTGAATTACAGTCACAGCCAACAATACAGCCATTTGGCATCTCAAATGTCAGTTTTGCTTGAACACGAGTGGACCATCTGTTTGCTAAGAAATCTGTGAGGGAAAATATCCAGAATTTACAATGATCCGAAACTTGGTCTTTCAAGAATAGTCATTGTACTCAATATAACTACAAGGGCGTCAGTATAATTAAAAGGACATTGAACACGGTCAGTTTCTTTTTTTATTGACATATCACTGCAATGTCCACGTTTACCTTAACGCTGGTTGCAACAAAGGTTTAATTAGCTAAGGCCATTGCATCTGGCCATCTCTGCTAAGGAAATGAGATTAAAGCTGAGGGTAACTTTAAACAGTTTATTATCTTATTCCTGTCCTAGTTAAAGTTTTCCACAACCTCTGCTGGTCTACCTTAATTGCGTATGTTTGTGATATATGTGTCATACTGGAGAGAAAAAAAAAGTACATTAACTGCATATTAGGACGACACCACACTCATCTCGGAATTGTATCCGTATAAATAGAATTCTAATTCAATAGACCTGTACACCTGAATAACAAATCGGTGTGCGGAGAAGCATATTTTATGTAGAATGTGGCGGCAGTGGTCTCAGAGGTATGGCGACAAACAGCGCACCTATTTTGAGATATCGCAGAAGCCCGAGCCACACAAGGCAACGGGGAGGACGCTCTTAGATGGATGCAAATTCTTCCTCCTTTTTTCGAGACCCGTTTGAAGGGGAGGAAGGCAACGGTTCATCTCTTTAAACTAAAGGGAAAGAGAGGAGAGGAGAGGAGAGGAGAGAGGAGGGAAGACATCTAACAGGGGGATGCTGCGAGCTCCTGGATTCGACACCTCAGCACACCCGCACATTTGCATTTCCGTAAAGATTTATGAGATACGGCCGAGGAATGAGTTGAAACTGCAAGATTTCAGGGGATGGTGGGGGTGGGGGTGGGGGGTGGGGGATGGAGGAGGGTGAGGATGGGGGAAGCAGGGAGTGTTGGGGTGGGTGGGGGGCGGCAAAGGATGGGGGCATTATTCAAAACAGTGATTATTTTCGGAGGCGATTATGCATGCGCACCTGATCCGGGCGTCACCCGTGCCTCCTTGTCCGGCATGATGGAACGGGCCAATTTCACCCCCCCTTGCCCCCCTCCCCCTCGTCCCCCCCCCCCACATTTTTTTACCTGCCTTGCATAAAAGGGATCCCTGGCAGGCGCACAGAGGGGCCCTGCCCCCTGGTGTCAGCAGCCGGGAGAAATCGAGGGGGTGGGGGGGGGGGGGGGGTGGGGGATTGTGTGTTGGGTGGCGGTTAAAGTGGGGGGGGGGGGGGGGGCTGCAGCTGAAGCTTCGAGTCCTACCTGAAAGGAAGTCGGCCTTAAAGTTCTCCTGCCTGCAGGTTTTTATTTATTCTTCTTCTTTTTCTTCTTCTTTAAAAAATACTGATACAGACACTCTAAATCCAGAGAAACGTCCATAAGCTCCTCTTATTTACATACATACATACGATCCCTTCGTACAGTCGCATGCCTTTCGATAGCAGTTCAGATTGAGCACATTAGCCAATCGGCTCAACAACAGAAGCCCAGAACGGGGATCAAACCTGCAACCTCGGAGCTGTACACCCAGTACCCTAACCTAACCACTGCCTCAGCCTACACCTGAGTCTGTCCCGTCCAATCCCCAGCCCGGGAACGGTGCAGAAGGACCCCAAAGCAGAGTGCACATCAGCTTACTTTAATTAGAGCAACACACTCAAAAAGGCACTGAGTTTTACCATAACTGAAGGAGAGAGGCCACACAGAGACATCCTTTGATAGCGTCTACATTACAAGCTCCCGGCCCACTACTGATGGAACCCGGAACTCAAAGATGAGGAGAGGGGTGGAGCGAGGGCAGGAAACGGCACTGGGAATTACTGGCTGCATTGCCTGGCACGGCGCACAGGAAATTACGTCACATCCAGGCGCTCAGGCGTCGCTTCCCACCCCAGCCGCTCTCGTCAGCGCGTCCATCAGTCGCACGCGGCGTTTGACCCCCGCGGCTACCCCTGGTCCGCGGCAGCGCCGCGAGGGACGAGCCGTTTGGGGTCAGTCTGCGTTAAGCCCGCCCCTGACCCCCCCGCAGGCCGATCCTGCCCCCCGTAAGAACAGCCGCCTCTGATGCATGAGCCCCGTGTCGAAGCCACCAGTCGATAAATCCACCTTCTCCCTCCCGGCCACAGAGAGCGGCAGTCCGTCACCTGCAAGGTCGTCTGGTGTCTGGAACTCCAACCCGCCCCCCCCCCCCCAAAAAATACTTGAGGAAAGCAACTTCTTTTTTTTCTCCAGATCAGGCTGTTGCCCTGACCTGTTCTAATCTATAGTCAATCCTCCGCTTTTGATATAAAACGCAAACGCAATGGTCAAAACCCTTGTATGTGCACGACTGTCACACAAAATGGAATACTGTTTCAATTTGAAAGTATAGAAAAAGAAAATCAGTCAGATAGTTTTTTTTTTTTAGAGAAATCAAAAGCCTAGAATCAAGACTAAACACTGAAAGCTCTCTTATACCTGCACTAATACTAATAATGTCATACCATTTGTCATTATTATTATTTTAATATAATCATTATTTTACATATTATGTATATGTATGCTTTTGCAATAATTACATTTGTATTTCATGACAATAAAGCAACTTGAATTGAAAATAAAATTGTAAGAGAGAGAGAGAGATGCAGCTGGGTTTTAAAAAAGAATCTACGGTAGTCTCATGTCAAACAGGTGAGGTCGTGTGACTGCAATCCGTGCACGGTCAATTGTCAAGGAAATAACTCTATTTTCAGATACTGCCTGTCAGTATAATTGCCTTTATCAGCTTTCTTGAAACTCTATCATATCTGATAAATTAGTCAGATACCGCACATGCAATTATTTCCTCAGCGCCAATTCAGTATACATGTACACATGCATATATTCATTAAAGACAGAGAGAGAGAGAGAGAGAGAGGGGGATGGAGGCTGAGAGAGAGAGGCAGATGGAGAGAGGGAGTGAGAGAGCGGGAGGGAAAGGGAGAGAGAGAGAGATGGAGAGAGGGAGTGAGAGAGCGCGAGGAAGAGGGAGAGAGAGAGAGAGATGGTGTTAGATTTTATATTTAATATATGTATAAAGAGTGATGATATCATTTTTTTCCCATTCATTCTATATTTGTTTACTCAATTCCTATGCACTGTATGGTAAAGCAGTGTGTTGTGAAAAGTCAATATAATATGAATGGCCATATCAGTATAAGGGCAATCCAATTAACTTTTTGAGTTGAAGTTAATTGTTCTGACACAGTACTGATATATAATTTTTAAAAAATAAATATAAAAATGACTAGATATGTCTAGATATGTTAAGTTTCTACATAACTTGAAAGTACACTATGGAAAAAAAAACCTATTTGCCTCTATTGGTAAGACAAAAGCTTCCTTAGCACTAATCTGAAAGCCTGTGTGTGTGCATGTGTGTGTGCGTGCGTGCGTGCATGTGTGTGTGCTTGTTTGCATGCATGTGCATGTGCATGCATGTGTGTGTGTGTGCATGTGTATGTGCATGTGTGTGTGTGTGTGTGTGCATGCATGTGCGTGTGCGTGTGTGCATGCGTGTGTGCGTGCATGTGTCTGTGCGTGTTTGCATGTGTGTGTGTGTGTGCATGTGTACGTGTACGTGTGTGTGTGTGCGTGTGTGTGCACACATATGCGTGGGAGGGTGGGTGTTTGTGTGTCAGGGGTGGCAAAGATTTTGGAAATAATATAAAACTTTGTTAGTTAGTGAAATGCATGGGACTACTATCACCATCTCGCCCACTATTAAACACTGACCACGCAAAGCATTACAGTATAATGATAAAGAAATGAGTCAACACGAGAGGACATTGGAAGACTTGATCAGTCACTGCTGATTAATTACAAACAGGGAAGCAGGCAGCTTTCATTTTGTAACTCACCTGAAGCTATTTTTGAACTCACCTTTAAACCAGTAATGGTCCTGAACTTTTCTCTCTCTTTTTTTATTTAAGCGATTCGCGAGCCTGTATTTAATAACGATCGGCCATTATCACCCATTATTTTAGAAAATCTGATTACTGCTAATTACATTATTGCTCTGCCTTCTCTCCGAAATCATTGTGGTTACAGTGAAAATTTATTTGTTTTACCTCTCGCTTTGATATAATCACAACTATTACCAAAATGTGAAATACTCAAATTCGATATTACAGCAGAAATACCATTTAGCTAGAATAATGGGAGAAGCTTTCTAAAATGAGTAGGCTAATTGCAGTAATAAAACAGGCGAGGAACTAAGACCAGTTCAAATATAACACATAATAAGTCCTCTGCGCACTGCCTTTCTACTCCACTTGCTGCAAGTACTACCCTGCTAAAGCTTCTCATGATAATTCTTCCTACAATGCTTCCGTTTCCCAAGCAATACTCACTGAGGTTTTGCGCTTTGTGAACGTAGGACCCAAAATGCTGCTGATTACTTAATGAAAATAGACGAGTGGAAGCTTGCGGGAATTCTCCCTTTAGGAAACACAGAGCTGACAGAAACGTGTGAAGGAATCGTTCAAGCACAAGATTTTTATTTTTTCCTCTGAGCTCTGTCAAGCTCAATCACCAGAGGCTGTTCATTCCTCAGTGCCGCAAGCAAGGCCCCTGTACACTCTAACCGCAAGGTGGAAGGACAAATTGCTGATCAAAGGATCCGTACAATTATAATCTTCATATTCATATAGGTTAGGGTTAGGAATCTTTGGTGCATTTTGGATTATCTTTTTTTTCCAAAGAATGGCAAATGGAAAGAGTCAGATTACCCCCCAAAGAAAATGCATTTATCTCTGCAAATATGTTATAAAGTATAAGACTAGGTTGCAACTGACAGCAAGTTTGCAAAAAACACATAAAAGGATGTTAGGCAATAAGTACTACCAAAGGTGTTCATTTATATTTATTACAAATATAAGGAATGCATTCTATAATTTTTTTCCACAGATGTAATATTCCTACAATACAGTATATGGATCATTCCGTTTAAAGCACTAGGCATTCAGTCTCCTTGACTTAATGCACAAGTTTCTGCACATGTTTTTTTTCTTCATATTTTGTGATCTTGTGGTAAAGAACTGTGATTCATGCAGTGAGTCAAGCTAACAATGCAGCCGGTAAAATACAGTCTCAGGGAGAATGGAAAGGGGGATACTACCGCACAGAGAAGAAAAATAAGCTTTAATCTCCTCCTAGTGTCTCAAGACTAAAATTGTTTCGCTTCCTCTTTTGCCAAAAATTGAGGTGGAAGCATAGATCTATCTAACCACAGATCAGCACGTGCAGCCTACGACAGCACGGAATCTGAGAATCCATATCACCGCTAATTGGATTATGAATACATATATGATGTGCGCATCAATAAGTTAAGACGTGGAGGGTTTTTTTTATTTTATTTTTATTATTCATGAGCCGGAAAAAACTCAATGCGGTAAGGCATCAATCATTTACCATGAAACGGTATACTTAAGTGTTTCTGATACACGGCTAAAATTAGACATCAAAAAAAAAAAAACGGTGTGCCGCTCGACGTCGACGTTCGTTCGTTTTTTTTTCATATTTTATTTGAGCAATTATGAAACACTTGAGCGATAATTTATGATGGATCTCTGGGACGGGGAGAGAATGCCAGCGGTAAGACGCTGAGAGTCTGCATGCTAATGGTACGCCGGCAAATCGGCTTCTCAGTGCCAGGATCATTAAGAGCCAGGCAGAGGCACGAAGCACCTCCTCGCCCTCACACCACGCACCACGGAGCGAGGGAGATACTAACAAGGGGGGGGCAAATAAGGAAAATATTATTTATTCATTATTTTTTAGTAATTTTTTTTTTAATTGAAAAAATGTATCCACTTTATGGACCTGCTGACTTGCTGTTTTCCTAGTGGAAGTTCACAGCTTGTTCTCTGACAAGATCTTGTTTTACAATCTTTTAACAATCTTTTAACAATCTGTAATACTGCCATTTCATTATATGTGTTGCAGGACATGCGCCCATAACAGTGAGATACTAGATGGTCAATGATGCATTCGATATTTGGCCAAGCCTGTTGTTTTCTTTGGCCTTTTGTCTTGTTTTACTGATCTGCTGGGTGTTAGTCTTAGAGTTTTTTTTTTTTTTTTTAAAGTGTTTGATCTGTCATTTTAGCTCTTTATAAAATCGAGAGCTTGAGTTATGTGTGTGTGTGTGTGTGAGTTTGTCTGACTTTGTGTGTGTGTGTGCGCATGCATGAGTGCCCATTGGGGGTGGAGGGCGTTGGTCCGAGGAGAACGTGTCTGCCTAACAGCCGACCCCCGCAGGTGTTCACCTCAGTGTCGCGGCCTAGTCGGGGGGGTCAGCCCAAAAAATGAGGTAATAGGGGTGATGCAGGGTGCAGGCTCTTCCTGTGGGGTTCTAATAAAACACTGATGTGAACACTGTTTTGATTCCCCCCCCCCATCAGGACTTCCGGCACACTTGGATGGACATGACCCCCCCCCCCGTGTCCTCTCTAAGCAGTGACCCGACAGGACTCTCACTGACCAAATCAATGACCCCCCCTGACCCCCCTCCCGCCCCTTACACCCAACTCACCCATCCATCTCAAGTCCACAGGACACCTGCTTTCCTTTCAACCCGAAACCCCGACCACTTTTACCATTTTATTTTCTACCTACGACAAGCAGAAATAAATAACAAAAAAAAGAAAAAAAAAAGAAAAGCTTCGTCCAAAACAAGTGGCCCTCTTTCATTTGTGACAGAAGTATTAATTGAGCACGCGGCCCCGGACTCCGCTCTGACAGCGTACATACTCCACACACACATAACGACTGTTTCCGTGCCAAAACGCGGGCGGTTAATTAGATTACGGTGCGAACGCGAAACATCTCAGCTGGTCTTCGGCGATGGCGGGGGCGGGGGGGGGGGGACGTTTTTAATCTAATTACCCCGCTAACGGTTGACGACGGAGGCCGTGCCCCGCGCGGTCTCTCCTCTGACCGGGCTGACCGCGAGGGCCCCTGTCAACAGGGTCACGTGACCTCGAAACGACGACGCCCTTAACGTCCGCAACGAGCTGTGGCCGCAAATATGCCCCCCCCCCCATTGCTCGTGGCCAAGAGTAAATAAATAATTAATTAAGCGGAGGTGCTTTAAACAGTCGGACGGCTCGCGCGTAAAATGTGGCCTCCTCTGAAATATTCATGTGATTTATTTATTTTTAAAATAAGAATTATTTCCCTGCTAATGCCCCTGTTTGTTTGGCAAACCAAACGAGCGATGACATGAAGACAGCTAATGGTGTTGTGCCATTTCTAGCACTTTTTGCTGATCAAACATTATGTTTTTTGTTTTGTTTTTTGTTGCCAAGTGGATTTTGCCTTGCGACCTCGATGTCCTGGTCGTCGCGGCAACATCACCATCGGTCACGGCGACAGGAACAGCGGCAGTTGGCATCCGTTACTACGGGTTTGGATGGATAGGCTGTAATACGATACGAATCTCCTGATGAGGCAAAGCTTGCGGCGTCCGACCTCTTTGTCCCACATTAGCACAAGGTTTCCGGCGTTCTCCTAAATACTTCCCCCTAAAAGCTGCGCAGAATTGCAAACCTAGGTCACCGCTCCCCGTCTGTGGAGGAAGTTGGTTACCACGGGCTGCCAGGATCGACCTGATTTCCCTCACTTCTCTCTTCCAGGACGTCGTTTTGTTCAATTGCCCTACATGGGTACTTCCCATAATGGGGCCAGTTGATTATATTACCACGCTGATTTTATTTAATGCCCAAAACAGGAGATAATTTTAAAAATCTAGGGCAACTAATCATGCTTTTTTTTTTTTTTTTTTTTTATGTGTTCGTTTTTTTAAATATATATATATATATATATATATTTCATTTTTTTTTTTACACACCGACAGGCAAACGCGCGGAAGCTCGGCATCGGGCCGCTGACACACTTTTTTCGAGAGGCGGCGAAGCGTAGCGGCAGTTATTTAGCGGTTGGCGGTTGGTCGCCCCCGACAACAGAGATCACCGTGGGGACGACACAGCTGCGGCCGGAGAGAGAGTCACCTGAGGGGTCGCGTTAACCGGGCCTCAAATTATTATTTTTATTTTTTTTCGTTTTTCAAAAAAACGCGACAGAAAACAGACGTTTTTATGTGGAATTATCGTTTCGTTTTTTTTTTTTTTTTTAAGATTTACGCGCGGCGTGTGGAAGCGGGCCCTCGAGCCGCGTGTCGCCAGCACGCGTCAGCACATCGACCGTTTCGAGCCGCTCGCCACAGGTGAATTTCACATCGCTTTCCGTCCGGTTGGGCACAGCGCCTCGAACCCCGCGCAGCCTGGAGATTTCACAGCGCCGTTTCACACGTCTAATCTGTCCCCTTTTTTTTTTCTTTTCTTTTTTTTTTTAAAGAACATGGTTTCTGGTTCTTTTTTAGGAGGTATTTCTGGGTAATGCAAGCACCACTTTCCATAAAAATAGCTTCTTTTTTTTTCACTGCAGAATCAAGGGGAAACATACATTGCAGTTTTTTTTTCAGAAAAACATATTTAATTCTTTTTGGTTAAATAGGTCTGGCTAATCATCTGAAGAACCAATTTCAAGGCATTCCCCAAATGTTTCATATTTCCTTGATTACCTTCAGGACTGATATAATTATTGGTTTTTCACATTTTAAAGAACCAAGATGAGTACATTTGAGTCTTCTTGTCTTTCATGTATTCTTCTCTCTCTCTTCTCTTTCTCTCTCTCTCTCCCTCTCTCTCTGCAGCAGTCTGGTTTTAATTACAGGATTTTAACGTGTAGGGCCTGCAATACAGTTTTTTAAACCATCTGTACTATTTCTCTTGGTTCCGGCACCAAGGTCTGGTGTGTTCTGTAAAAAAACACAACATCACACCCATCACCAGAGAGAGAGAGAGAGAGGGGGACAAAACTGTCAGCTGCTCGAACACTTGTGCCAGGCAATATTTTTAATGGCCTTAAGTAAGGTACTGTACTTCTCACGCAACAAACGTGAGCAGGAATGTCTGCTACTGAATTTCCCCGGACGCAAGACGACAGCCCTCTACCACAGCACGCTTAACAGCATCCGTATGGCACAACACTGATGTGAATGCCACAGGCTAGTTTTTTCTTTTTCACAACAAAACATGACTTGATAAAGATCCTAAGGGGTCGAATCGTGGTGTGTTCTTTCACAACAATAATGAGTTGTGTTGCAGTTTATGAGTGTGTACCACTTTTTTAAAATCTTTTTTATTTCACATTGCTTTGTTGTGTAATCACAGTTTGGTCGACCAATGGCAGTGCTCAGGCAGTAGCAGGGGGCGGGGCATCGGAGCAAAGTTGCGGTAGCCTAGCGGCGAGATTTAAAGGACAGGCGAAGGCTACATTTAGCGTGTTTTCCCGAAAAAGTGATTCCTCAAAAAGAGGGCTGTCTGATCTTGGAGCCCCCCCCCTCCCCGCCCCCCCAGCAGGGGAGCAGCCCGGCGGGCCAGCCGTGAATCGGGCCACTGTCCTGGGTGACCCAGAGGCCCAGCCCGCGCGCGAGGGGACGGTGCACAGCGTACTCCGCTCGGCTTGCCCCGTCCCGTCCCCCGGGGTCACAGACTGAACCGGCCGCGGCCACGAGGACACGTCACGGGACGGAGTCATCCGCAAAAAAATACAGGGGCTTCACCTTAAAATCACCCGCTCTGCCCCCGACCCCTCCACCCCCCCCCACACACACACACACACACACGTGAGTAGGGTCCATAGATTAGGCCGCATAGCCTGTCCGTTGGGGTTCAACACATTTGGGGTTACACATTTTTTTTAAAAACCCCTTAAAGAGTAAATTATTTGTTTTTATATGACTTTCAACCTTTTTTTTTTCTTTTTAAAAAGTAAGCTGTTGTTTGGCTTGAAACATGCATGTATGGAGTTTTTGGTCAGATTTTAAACCCCCTCTTGATGTCACAACGCACAGTAATCTATTTCCAGGGAACATTTTCGAGGTGGAAACTTCGGTGCGATGTCAGTGAAACGCAGTCTTGGCATTCAGGTGTCAGCCCGGCTGAAAAGTCGACCGGGCTACATCCGGGTGAAACCTGAGTTATATTCATACTGCATCTTCCCCAGAGAGCCAGCCGTGCCACCAGAGTGCGAATAAAAGCTTTACAGTCTCTCCAAGGCTTGTATTAAATCAACATTTGTCCTTCAGCTAAGTTTCATTTGTTTGTGAGTCAAGTAGAGGGCAAGCGACAGTCTGAATTAAGACCGTTTTATAAATTATTTAGTTTTTTTGACCCGTATTCATTTGAAGAAGTTCTCCAAAAGTAATTAGTCTCATTTTTACCAAATTATTATTATTATTATTTTAAAATACAGGTTATAATTATATATTGGTGTTTATTGCTGTCCCTTGGCTCTGTGATTTAATACTTTGGCCCAATAGACCTATTAACATGGATTTGTTGTTCTGTACAAACTTCAGCAGAGTGTAGTGCATTAGGTTCAATTTATTATTATTTTTTTTGCCTGTGCTGTCTTCATGTTACCCTGTAATTCTTAATTTCCCCAAGTTCTCTGTCTGGCCCCGATTGCACAATAATTCAGGAACAAAACACCGAGGTGGCCATCTTATTCCGGGCCCTGGCTGTGGCCATCCGTTCCGAACTTAAAAATAAATTTCATTTGTTTTCTCTTTTTTTTGTTCCAGCAGCAATAATTTTGTTAGTATCAATAACCATAAAAAGTATGTCATTCTGCATAAAAAAACCAAGAAAAAACTTGGGACGGGGTAAGATTTGGGGGGGGGTTGGGGGGTCAGGAGGTTGGCTACACTGCACGCCCACCCGGATTTCGGCTGTTTAAAGTAAATCGCGCTCGTGCGGTTCGTTTCTCCCCCCCTTTTTTTCCTGGCGAGCCGGCGGTTTTTTGGGGCCGAGATGCCGGCGGGCCACGGGGGTTGATGTGGTAAAAGCGCGGCCCTCACACAGGGGGGGTTTGGGTTACCAGCGCACACGGCATGAGCTCGCTCAGGAACCCCGCCGCTGCCCCACACATTCTGAAAGTTACCCCTGGATTTACATGAGCTGGCTGCGGACGGAGGTGCGGAAAAGCTTTTAAAGTTTCTTCTGGGGGGGTGGGGGGGCGCTGATTAAAACCTCACGCGGCAAAGATGGTAGATGCGGCTCCCCCTGCCAAAGATCCGCGTGCGTACTTTGCGGTCCGTGTCTCGTCGCAGATCGGCTGATGTCGGTCACCGTCAGCGAAACGTTTCGCCGTCCGAGCGATTTAGCGTCCCGTCGTTTTAGCTCCGCTTCCCGGCCGGGCCTTGGTAACGGGTGTGGAGGGGACTGAGGGAGCGGGACACGAAATTGGGCACAGGCGTTTTGGAGAGATGAAGGCCAGGGGTAGGGGGTTTTGGGGCAGGGGGGTGGGGGGTGCACGGAGAGGGTAAAAACAAGGAAAGTTGAGCGTAGCTAGGCGATAATAGCCGCTATTACCCACAATCCAGCGGCGACTGTTTCCCAGAAGTCCTTGAGCTCTCACAGGCTTTCGGCCTACAGAGCGACGGGGGAGGGGGGTAGTGTGGGGGGGTAGTGTGGTCGCTGCCAGACGAAAGCGTTGGGGGGGGGTGGCGCATTTCTCAAACCCTGACCCGCCCTGGCAGCTACAGGCCTGTCCTGCACACCTACATGAGGGGGGTGGGAATGTGGGTGGATAACAGATAAAGCTAATGGCGAGTGGCACCATGCAACAACTCCAAGACAGACCCCCCCGCTCCCCCCCCCCACCCCCCACCCCTTCAGGAAGCTGAACTGTGGCTCGGTGGCCCTCCCTTCTCTCCCTGTGACGCTAAGCGCACAAGACAAACATCTTACTGACACTGCCTGACCTGCTCCTGACATGGCCGTCCCACAGATGCTTCCGAACGAAAAAAAGGTCTCTCTGTCCCTCCTTCTCTCTCTGTCTCTCTCTCTCCGTCCCTCTCTGTATCCCTCCCTCTCCCTCCTTCCCTCTCTCTCTCTCTCCATGCCGCACTGCCCTGCAGTGAGGAGTCTTGACTTCTGCGTTCCTTCACAGCTGTGTCTTTAAACCGGGTCAACATCTAACGGGCAAATAAGTGTCCCCTGGTGCCAAAAAGAAAAGAAAAAAGAAAAGAAAAAAGCTGTGCTGTACTCTCTGTCCTTCTTCCTCCCTCCCTCTCTCTCTCTCTCTCTCTCTCCCCCAGTTAGCTTGTTTTATTTTGCTTTACAGCTGTTGACAGCTAAAGGCTAAAGAGGTTTTTCAAACACAGACGGTCCACCTCCGCCACACCCCCCCCCACCCCCACCAAGAAAAGAAAATCTTCAAGAAGTTTAACGACTTACATCTGCAGCGTCTGCATGAGCACGACTGTAATGACTGCCTTTTCAACTACGCATCCCATGGTGCACTGGAGCTGGCACGGAATTCTGGGAGTTTAATCTGGACTCACTGGAAAAAAAAAATGGATGCAGTTACCAGAATATAGAGTATAATGTGGCACACAGCTGATAGCACAGCTGATTTTTATGTTAAATATGCAACAAAGATCCATGGAAATAGAAATACAGCTTGAATATTGAGGATTTTTAAAGAAGGCTGTGGGTATCCACAGTGGCTGCTAGTTCATGCTGTGTGCATAACATGATGTGTAGGGTTTAGAATAGGTTTCGACACAACTAACTGGGCCTATAGGTCACACTTGAAATGGATTTAAATGTATTTTTAGCACAGCAAAATGTTCAGTGTTAAATCAAGCCCTGCCAGAGCATGCAAGACAGTTTCTGCTCTCTAGTTGTTCAAACTTTCCGTTCAAAAGGGAGTTTTCTTATGGATTTCACTAGAAAAAAAAAAGAAGTGCCTTTTTCTCTTTCTAGCTTATTTAGTTATCAAAGCGCCCAGACCAAAGAGCACCTTTCAGCGTTTTTCTAGCGCCTCACTCTACCTTCCTCACGCAGGTGTATATTTGGAGATGGTAATTGATATTTCCCGGGCCTCCCAGCTTCTGATCCGCCCCGACCGGAAAGAGCGATAATGAGACGCCTCGTCTCTCGCGAAAAAAAAAAAATCGCTCGCGGCGGCGTCGTCGTCGAAAGAAAAAGCCGCCGCGTCCGCCTGCCGCCTGGGAGGAGGAGGAGGAGAGTTTGCTCGCGATGACACGAAACGCTCTCGCGGGCTGAAGTGACAGGCCTGGCGGCGGCGATGGCGGCGGTGCAAGCGGCGGTGGTGTCGCGTCACCTGCGCCCGGCGAGCGTTTCGACACCGCCGTCTGCGTGCCGTCTCTACCGCCGCGTTCCTGCCGCCGCCGACGTCGCCCGCGCTCGGTCACTGTCAGTCTGCGCAACCCCTTGTCTTTGTTTATCAAAAAAAAAACAAAAAAAAAGTGGACCGTTGCTTCCTGTCATAGGGGAGAGATGGAGAGGGGAGGGGGGGGGGTAATGTCCTTTAGCAAACAGCGCTCATTGTCCGGCGTCAGCCAGCCCCCCTCCCGTTGCCCAGGGGCAAAAGAGCTTCACGCGGTGCCAGGCTAATGTTACGGTGCGCAAACTTTGTGGGGACTTCCCAGGCCGGAGTGTTTACTAACACAGAATGTTCTCACAATGCTGCTGCCGTGTAGCGGCCATGTTAGAACACTGACAAAACATTCCACTGACAGTGTGAGGACATTCTGAATGAGGGGATCACAGCTGGTTTTCTAATGATACTAAACCTTAACAGCTAACACAGTTAGATACAGCCTGCATACTTTTAGCTTTATTATAAACCTTTTATGTTTTCACATTTCACATCAAATTATGATTTTTAAAATACGAAAATAGTTACAAAGATGCAACTTTTATGAAAGTCATAATTTAATGGTTATATGATTTTAAATTGTTATTTAATTACTTAAATCGCCAATAATTTTATAATGTATTATTAATATCTTAACTAAAAAAATATTAATTATTTGGATTATTGAAATTAGCCTGTTGCACATTTCCATATAAAATAAAAGCGAATATCCCCAGACACAAAGAGCGGGCGTTTCCCTGTCACACGCAGCCTAGGCCATTGTGAGAGCGTCAGACAGACACGGACGATAATCTGATCCCAGGTTCCTGACCGACACGCAGCGCTAAGTCTGACAGGGCCCCTAAGAAACGCAAAGCTCCTGTTCCCACAGACCTGGACCGCTTTAATTCAGCAACGCTTCTCCATTCTGTTTCTGCCAGCCTCTGTGACAGAGTGTGAGCGCTCTCCCTGTCGTGCCAGAAAGACTGAAGAGTTCTGTCTCTTGCTTCACTTCCATACATTCTGGAAACAAATTATGATTCAGTTATGTATTTTGTTAACTGTTAAAAAAGAAGGACTAATATTAGTTCCTGTCCATAATATATAGTTTTTTTACCCGATTATAGTTCCATAAGCCGTAGTTAGTATATAGCTCAATTTATAGCGTAATTATTCTTCATGCTATCCCCCCATCCTGGCGCTTGATTCTGAGGAGCAGAGGATCATGGGAAGGTCAGCTTGGTGCCCTCGTTTGCTCCATCTCCATACCCCCAGGAGGCGTTCGGCGGTGCGTCTTCTCGAGATCGTGCGGTCTGAAGGAGAAGGAGAGTCACGCACCGCTGAGGTAATGAGATTAGGGAAACGTTCCGTCGGTGCCGGCCCAGACACTCACCGGGGCTCGCCGGATTGGGGGCAGACCAGACGGTCCCGCCAGTCTATCCCGCCGTTTCCCTCATCGAGGTTTGTTTCCAAAAAAAAAACAAAAAAAAAACTAAAGCCTAAAGCTGTCGAGACTCCCAGCAAGTTGGTGGAGGTGACGGTTTGATGGGGGTGGAGTAAAGGGAGGGGGGTGGGGGTAAAGGGAGGGGGGGGGGGTGGGGGGACGTAAGGGGACACACAAGGATGAAGACGATGGGGGAGCGAGGTGGTGATCACGCTCCAGAAAAGAAAAAGGACAAGAAGTGAAAAAAGAAGAGGAGACAAAGGAGATCTTAGTTCAGTCCCAGCGTGAGACGCGGCCGTGCAGAAGGGCCCAGACGAGGCTGTAAATTCCACAGGAGAAGGTGTCAGAGGAACACCAGGTACACCTCGCGTCTTCAGCCAGCCCAGAGGACGTCAGCCTCCCCAGGAGTGGAGCAGAGTGGAGCGGAGTGGCTTCGGTTCGAGTGCCCGGCTGTCCCGTCTTCCTGTCTCACCGAGCGGCTGAGCTCGGGGACCGGCAGGGGTGCAGACCGAAAACGTGACGAGTCTAGTCGGCTTTTGAGGACGAGCGCTGGTGACAAACGGAGGAGCCACATCAGCCTCTTCACTGCTTCCTCCTCCCAGCACAGCAACCAGCAGAGCGCTGCCAGCTACAGTGACAGGCTACTTTAAGAGCATGTGTTGCACTGGACTGCTACTTTACACACACACACACCCACACACACAGACACACATTCACATGCACACACACACACACACACACACACACTAATATGCGTGCACACACACACACACAGGCACAGGCACACCCCACACACACACACACACACACACACACACAGGCAGACACACACACACACACACACACACACGAGCGCACAGACACATACACACACACACAAGCGCACAGACGACACTACACACACAACACACGCACATACACACAAACACCACACACAACACACACGCATGCACCACAACACACACACACACACCCACAACCACACACACAGTTCACACACAGGCAGACACACATCCACACACACACACACACATACACACACATATGCGCACACACACAGACACATGCACGCACACACGGGTGCACACACAGACACACACACACAGGCAGACACACTCACACACACACACACACAGGCAGACACACACACACACACACACACACACACACACACACACACACACACACACACATGCACACACACACAGGCAGACACACACAAACACACACGCACACCACACAACAGGCCAGACACACACACACCACACACACACAGACACACACACACACACACACACACACACAAGAAGACTGCGACTGACTGTCCCCCACTGGGATCCACGTCACCAGCCCACACGATTAAAGTGTCCCCTCTCTGAAGTAATCACTGCTCACAGCATGCAGAATTTTTATCTTTTTATTAAGCACTTGTGCAATACTTCAGATAGGGGGGTAAGGGGCGGGGGGGCGGGGGAGGGTGGGTCGGCAAACGTTGGTCACAGACTGCAGTTCCCTGCTGTACCATCCCTAAATATTGAACTCTTCTGCGTGGTCACCTGCTTTCGTTTTAGCATGTTGATCAGTGGATTTGGGGAATTTTGGCAGGAGCAAGGCCTCTGGCATGTCCACAGATTCCGCCTTAGGGTCTCTGTCTCCTCCAGCTTTAACATTTCACCCCTCAAATGAGCTGCAGACTGAATACACTGGAGCTCTCCAACGCTCTCTCCTCTCTCACACAATCACTTGCTCTCAGAAGCGTACACATGTACCCACAAACACATACGTACACACACAAGCACACACACTTTCTCTCTCTGTCACTCACCTGAGCATGCATGCACATATACCGACACCTACGCACACACTCTCAGTCTCAGTCTCACACATACATGCCCACATGCTCTTTCCCTTTCTCACCCAAACATACATGCATACACCCCTAGGCCTATGCACACACTCACTCACACACACACACACCACCACACCACACTCTCCACCCACACACACACACGCACCACACTCACACACACACACACACCACAGCACCACACACGACACACACTCCACCACTCACACACACACGCACACACACACACACACACACACACGCAAGGGTGCCCTGGTGCTACTTTTGGAAACACCTGCTGGTTCACAGCTCACAGGAGCAGCGAGCGAGTGGGCGTGGCCTCACACTCTCCAACCGTCATCCTCTCATCCTCTCATTCGTCCACCGTCCCGAGGTCCCCAGAGCAGCACTTCTCCTTCTCACAGCGAGGTCCACCCAAAAAAAAAAAAAACCCCTCCTTTCCTTGAGCAGGTCTGTTCAGGTCACAGTTACCACAGTCACAGAGAGGAGACCCCCTTTCCCCCCTCTCCCTCAGAACCACGTTCGCCGTGAAAATCCGTGCTGGGCCAGCACGTTGGCACTTGCGTTAAGAACACCAGCAGCGGTGTCGGTTACTAAGGAGAGGAGGCGTCTCTCCACGCGAGCCGCGACTGCCAAACAGGTTCGGTTTTGGTGTTCATCTTTGCGTCTTCGGCATTTGAAATTTGAAAGCGCTGGCTGGGAATATTCTTTTGGCGCACGGTCACACGAAGAGCCGAAAGAATGTGTGATGGATTCCCCGCGCGAAACGTCGGCCAGCGCGTCGGACGACAGAACTTCGTACGGCACACATGCGTGCGACCGTCAACAATCTCTCTGAGAGAGAGATGCAAATGAGCGAGCGTCCGTGGGCCGTTCAGACAAAGAGCTTTTTTGAAAATGGATGCCAGGAGGGGAGGGGTGGGGGGGGGGGGGTCTTAGCCCAAGAAACAAATTTGACACAGACCAGACCTTGGCAAGGCCCGGAAAACCCCACTGTTTTTACTTTCTCGTGTGCACTTTTCCGCAAATCAGTTCTGAAAGCCGGCCTTGGAAATTCCTGGAACTTTGGGTTAAGGCTGTTGGTGGTGGATCTTTAGTCCAAAAAAAATGTTAAAAAAATAACAGTTTATCTCAAGGGTGTTGAAAGCTGCTAAACTGTGGGCAGAACCGTGCCTGTTTGAGCAGTGATGTTCCATATTAACAGGCTTAATTTGTGAAATCAAAGACATTTACTGAAGATATATTATATTTCAGGTCTTAAGTGATACTCACGTGCAGTATAAAATGGGTAATTTAAAAAAAAACATTAAATCCATTTTCAAGGCTATTTTAGTTATCTTTAGATTTAATCAGTCTGTTTTCCAACCATTGCTTTGTAGTGTGGATGCATTTCATACGTGATTTATTTGGAAATATAAAACAACGAATAATAACATCCATACTGGGTGATCCATGAAGGAATTACAGCCATTTTTATACATGCCCCCCCCCTTCCCCCGCCCCCTCCCCCATTTTCTTCAGAGCCCCAAGCCCCATCAGGGTGAGAACAGGGTCCTTATGCGATACTTACTCTTACACTTCAGCTTTTATACATCGACTTCTGAGCTGAAATATTTCAATTTTATTCACTGATATATATTACCGGTCCTGTAGGTGTTGCTATTATTCTTGCGCAATTAGCCACAGTTACCCACAGAAATCATTTTCATGGCTTAGAGAGCGAGGAGGAGGAGAAGAAGAAGAAAAAAAAAACGGTTTCAAACGACGAGTTTTCAACCCTCCTCCCCGCAGCCTAAAAAGCCCGCATTTCATTCCCATAACTCAGCGCGCACAGGCCAACAGTAACTAATAATAGGTATTGACTTGTTGGGTGTAGGATAAATAGGGTGCCGTATTGAAGCTCAAATGTGCCTGGGGGGTCAGGCAGCGCAGCTACACCGAGAACACGTCTCACAGGGGCCAGGGAGAAAAAAAAAAAGAGAAAAAAAAGAAAAAAAAAAGAAAACATTTTAAACTTTCATGACTTAGGAGGAACCTCTGCTGTTCGTCTTTCAAGGATTAACTCTTTGTTCTGGAAAAAAGAGCTCCCCGATCAATACGGGCAGAGGACCCAGACATCTCTATTCCGAGACGCACAAGTGCACATGTGTTTATATAGAGACGTTGTCCTATTCTTCTCTTCGGCTTGTTTAGGTCGGCCGGATAATGCCTCTCTTCTCTAAAGTGGGCTGGGATTACGAGGGCCTGCCTTTCAGGGGAGTTGTTTTTTTTTTAAAAAGAAAAAAAGAAGAAGAAGAAGAAGAATAGGGCACATCTCCAGAATGCTCCATCTGAATCGCTGATTTAAGGGCATTTTCGAAAAACCTTTTATTTCGTTTTTACCGTCTCGGTCACGTGACGTTCCTCGGGTCACACGGGACCCTACAAATTCCTTTTCAACCCGACGCATCAAATAATTTCTGCATGTAAATCCATGTTCACACGCACCTATTCTGTAACAATACATTTTTTTTTTACATTAAACAAACTTAAGTTAGATTCACCTAAAAATTCACGTTTGTGATTTCTCAAGTACACACTAATAATTTGTGCTTGATTCCCTCAGTGCTAACTGGAGGGTTGATATATTTTAAGTGGTGAAAAATATAATCCCAAGAACGATGTTTACGTAAATGCTTGAGACAAAATAGTGGATGGCATACATGCTCTTCCCGTAAACAGTGCAAGGACCCAAAGCAGTTTTAATCTAATGTACAATGCGCCCCAGTCCAAAAACAATGGGGCTTTATTTTTTTTCCAGTCGTGGAGTAAGCGTGAGCCATCCCAATTCGATTCGCCCCGTTTATAACGTCCCCCCCCCCATGCCCCCCCCCAATTCGGCGGGGCGTTTCTCTCCCGCTGTCTGACTGCGGGTCCAGTCCAGGGCTGTCACCATCGATTATGGGATGGATTACGATGTCGTTTCGGCGCGCCGGAGGCTCCTTGGCGACGTCCCGTTGGCGGGCGGGCGGGCGTTCCGGACTGAAGCGGCGTGGCCAAAATATTCAGCGGGCCTTCGAGTACGCGGCCGGCGGGGTTTATTATTTAATTTTTTTATTTTTTTTTAAGAGCGTGACGCCGCCCGAGTGTGGGTGCTGGGGGGGGGATTTCGCCGACAGTTCCCCTCGGCGATACCTCCCCCCCCTCCCCCCACCACCCGCCCCCACCATCACCATCTTTGAGGAGGCTCTGTGGGAAAGGCTTCGGCAGGGGGTTCACAAGCAGCGCCCCGCGAGGGGAGAGAAGTGAGACCCCCCCCCCGCACCCAAAAAAAAAAAAAACCAAGAAACAAAATCTGAGCATCTGGGGCTCCACGCCACTGCATAGTCGCCAGCCGTGTTCCGTCCTTCTCACTCTCAGCCACCAGAGATTCTGCCCAGTAGTCTGAGAAACACCCCCCCTCCCCCCCAACTCCACCCCCCACCCCGCCCCAACCCGCGCCTCCTCAAAAAAAGGGCTTCTTTAGCAGAAGTAATACAGCTAGGCTAATGAGCGCTGGCACTTAAGAGTCCCCCCGGTATCTGTTCCTGGAGCTGTGGTGTGTGTGTGTGTGTGTGTGGTGTGGGGTGTGTGTGTGGTGTGTGTGGGGGGGGGGGAGAGGGGGGGTGTGGCGAGGAGGGGGGGGGCGGGTTTGGCGGGACGGTCTACTCCTTTACCGCAGGTGAAAATAGGAGGTCAAGAGGGGTTAATGTGGCGGCCCTGCTCGGGAGCCTCCAACTCCGTTTCCCCACCTTTTTTTTCTTTCTTTTTTTCTCCCCCTCTTTTCTTTTTGTCATCGCCATGGTAGCGAGCACCACAGGTTCCCTTTAGCGGCACGGCGGTTACCTCTGGCGCTCGTCACATGACGAGTCCCGACTCAGATTTTGATTGGCCGCTTCAGGAGCTGGGCCCACCCCCCCGATTCGGAAAACAGTGCCTGCTTTTTTTTTTGGTGGTTTTTTTTTTGGTCAGAAGCGTTGCGGCTCATGACAGCACAAAAAGAGACGTGCGTTTCAGGTGAAGGCGTGTGAAGAATCCCACGTGGTGACCTTCGTTCTTCCGCCAGAGAGAAAGAAGGTCCGCCAGAACCTGGCGAGGGAACCCGGTTCAGGTCGGGAACGAGCGCGTCCAGCGGCTCTCCACCCGCCATCGCGCCTACTGCGTATTAAGATGGCCGTTCTTTTTCCCCCCGCCGCATTTCGTTTTTGCGAGGGGAGAAGAAAATGGCGGAAAGATTAAAAGAAAGAAACGCCGTCGCAAAATGTCTTTTTTACAGTTTATTCCAGCGTCCTCAGGATTCCGGCAAATTCTCCAAAAAAAAAAAAAGAAAGAAAGAAAAAGAAAAAAAAGAAACGAGAAGGAGCGTATTGTTTTAGCGACGGCGTGGATTTCGCCTCATTTACATAGGTACGCTAATTAGCATCGGCACACATCGCCGTGACACAAAACCAGCAGGGCCCATCCAGCAGGGCTCGGTGAGCGAACGCGTCACCCAATAAGCATAATCCCGACAATGAAGTGTGCAAATCACATCTAATATGCAAATGAGATTATCTAAACTTTCGGTAAACATCGACCCACATTTATAAAATAAGAAGAAAAAAAAAAACAAAAAAAAAACAGCAGAGGGCAGATGATTGAAAAGGCTGGGCGCCATTTTGTTTCGCCTGTGGCGTTTTTTGTTTTTAAAAAAAAAATGTTTTAATCCGTTGAATCGTTTATGTATCTCGCTCAAAATCGAAACCCCCTTTCTTTTTTCTTCTCCTTTTATTCACGGCGATGTCTGCAGGCCGTGGATAAGTCACGGAGCTTTGCTCGCCAAGCGGTGCGAAAGAGACGCGTAAACGCTCGATGCTACCGAGAAGTAACAACGTTTTTAACTCTTTTTGTTTTTCTTTTAAAAAACGGAAATAGATTCCCGAAATAATTTCAAAAAGAAATTGACCATCAATCAAAATGGGCGGGGGGATAGCAAGTAGGACCAGAGCTCCGTTCACGTCGCCTTACGGCACTTCCTGTCCGATTGGGCCTGGGGTGGAGTCACGCAGGGCCATGGCCAATCACGTTGGAGCGTCACTCGTGTTCACCTCTTGCTCCGTCCAATGACAGCCCCTGGTCCAGCTGTCCACAGTGACCACAATGAGCAGAAGCTCCTAACAAACAGGCTTGACACGGTGCGAGATACTATCTAGTCTGTAGGTAACCACAGCACTAATTTAGTCAAGAAAATGGCGAGCATTGTTGGGCTGAATGGCCTGTTCTTGTCGTTATGTTATGTTAAGTTAAGTTAAGTTAAGTTATCTCCGGTGCCACTGCTCCTCAGATCGTTCAGTTTAGTGTGGATTTGAAAGTCGGGTCCAGAGGGGTTTGCTTGGTTTTTTGGGGTTTGCTTTAACTCTGTCTCTGTCTCCCTCTCCATCTGCATGTGCCTCATGTCAGGGTGGGAATCGAAGAAATGCGCCAAGCTTTCTGACGTCTTTCATATTTTTGTGTTTTCTTTTTCTTTTTCTTTCTTTTTTTACGGCTGGGGTGCCATTTCTTTCCAATGCCATTGGCTGGCCTGGAGTCATGTGATAAGATAAGCCAATGCCCTTGAAGATCTCTGCGGTAAACAGCGAAATGATCATGAGCTTGAGTGGCAAGCAATGTTCAATTTGCACATACGCGTATGATAATTAGATGTACTGTATATGGCACAATTGCTAGTCCTTTGAGGAGAGCTGCATTGCAGGTATATTTCATATTACATTCTCTTTTTTTTGCTGTGGTTGCCATGACCAACTTTTTGTCACCATGACTATAATTTCCGATGGTTTCTGCCCCATTTAATAGCTGAAGGCACAATACCTGTATTTTCCTACTCTGCCAAAAAACGGGATTTTCCAAATGTAACCGCAACCCGAAACTGAACTCATCAAACCTTTTTACTCTGTTAGCCTAGCTTATGTTAATCCTGTATGCATATTTTATTGCATCTATTTTTGTGTCATATTTCTTTGTTACTAACACATCTGTTAATATTTCGTTTTGAGTCCATTTTTCTCCAAAAAGTAATCTGACAAGGCCTTTCCGTGCTCTGTATGACGTAGAATTGAACTGATCGATCGATCGACTGACTGATCGATCGGTCGATTGCACAACTGATTGACAGATCCGATGCGAACTGAACTGTGAGCAGCACGTCGGCACGCATCTAAGCGCCTGACAGATGTGGATGCAGCGTTCCCATGTCGAAAGCATCCAGCATCGCTCCGTCTCTGTGCTCATTCCTGTTTGCTGCTGATTACTCAGTCATCTGTGAGTGGGAGTCAGGGGCTCGCTCAGCTGTGAAGATTTAAAACACGTCGCCCTGGACAAGACTACGCGGTCAGCGCCGTCCCGAATGAGCGAATCTCTGCCCAGCAGCGTTTACTGAACACACACACACACACACACACATTCCACACACACACAAACACACACACACACACACACACACACACACACACACACACACACACACATTCCACACGCACACAAACACACACACACACACACACACACACATGCCACACGCACACAAACACACACACACACACACACACATTCCACACGCACACAAACACACACACACACACACACAAACACACACACATGCCACACGCACACAAACACACACACACACACACACACATTCCACACGCACACAAACACACACACACACACACACACACACACATACACATGCCACACGCACACAAACACATATTCCACACACACACACATTCTACACACACACATACCTATACACATCCCGACACACACACACACACATATTCCACACACACAAACAAATATTCCACACACACATGCACACACACACACACACACACACACACACAGACTCACACACACACATATTCCACACGGACACATGTTCCACACACACGCACACACACACATCGATGGGCAGCGGCGGGCTGTAATGTGTTGGGGGCACGGGGGGCACGGGGAGGGGAGGGGAGGGGGGGGTGGGCACTGCCCCTCCAGGAGAGCCGCAGCGGGGCAGAAAATCGGCATCTGCTTGTGGTCCAGCGCAGCTCCGGCTGGGCGCCGCCGCTGCTGTCACTCCGGGCCCCGCCAGATGTGGCCCCTGCACCTCTTTCTCATCTCCATTATTTCAGCTTCGCGTTCCGCCATGCAGGCCCTCCCCCACCCCTCCCCTCACCCTCACCCTCACCCTCACCCCCCCCCCCCCCCAAACTCCACCCTCGCCCCCCCCGTGCATCCCCATCCGCCGTAATCAGCCCCCAAACCAGGTCGAGCAGAACACGCTTCTAATCATACACTGACACGAAAAGGACAAAAGCAAAAAAAAAAAAAAAACCATGATGTCCATCCCCCCCCACCCCGCCCCACCACTTCACAAGAGGAAAACATCATCACTAACAATGGGGGGGGGGGGAGTGGCGGGGAGGGGGGGTGGACAGCTGAGGGAGAGGCTGGCACTCCGTGGCCGTGCGCCATGTTAGCACGTTACCACGTTAGCATACTCCAGTAATCCCAGCTCACCTGCCAAGATGCCAGTGGAGCCAATCGGGCCCGCATCACATGAGTGGCTGAATCTGCTGGCCTGGATCTGCAGGTCAGTATGCTTGTGGTGCGAGGATATGGCTCTGCCCCAGCATAGCTAGCATGCTAGCGTGCACACACACACACACACACACATTCGCAAAACACACACCCGTGCGCCAAATGTGTCACTGTTGTCAGTCACTCACAGGAGCCAACCACGTTCTGAACTCACGGATCTATTTCCTGACACGGCTTCGGTGTTAAAACCTTGAAAACTGCGGTGGCCTTCTACTCTGACCCTCCATTTTATTGCGTCTAAATGACATGTTGTGTCATACATGTAGTGTCACCCTTCTCTCCCATGTCTCCCTTCACTTTAGTTTTGATGTCTGAAACCGCTTTACGAATGCACTGATCTTCTCACCATAAAACACCGTATAAAACTGCACTATTTCTCGGCGCACACCTTTATATCAATACATTATTTCCACGGCTTACGTTTTAATTACCGCACCTGTAATTCAGTCCTCCAGCGGCTGAAGATCATGATACAGACTCATAATGACGCCACCTGTTGAAAACAAACCTTAACAGTTACTCATTGCAGCTCCGGAAAATAATCTTAATGAGTTGTTTTTAATGATTAACAATCCTTCTTTCTTCCACAGCACCTCAATTCGCAGAGCAGTTCTCGTAGCTATTGACAGATGCGCTCATAAACATGACGGTGGGCAAATGCAGTATTCATGATAATGTATCAATAATGCATTACCGTTTATCAGTATAAGGGCATCGTGTGTCAGCTGGTGATTTTTGGCTCATAATTAAGAGAAAGCGAGCAGTAACACAGAAAAGGACCAGTGATTGTGAAATATTATTGAAAATTATGCTGGTTTTTCTTACAACCAAACATTGCTGCCTTACCATGTGGTTGTGCTGTATACACCAGTGCTGGTTGACTCCTCTATGAGGCCCCAATGAAGCGTTCTCAGCATGGATGCATGGAAGGTCCACAGCTGCATGAAAAAAACAACAAAAAAAACGTCTGGTTAAGTAAATGATTGTGCCAGTCAAAAAATTAAAAGCATAAGTCAAAACAAAATCCTGAAATGAATAGGACATTGTTGTTTGCCCCCTGCTACAAAGCAACAATTATTTCAGACATGTTAAACTTCTCAAGAAATCAACAGAAATTTAGTAATTAAACACAATTCTGAGTGCTCGTGTTATATTGTCATTCAGTGTTCTTTAAAAAAAACAATATTTTTCATAACGCTGAGACTATTTTAGACACAGTAGAAATGACCAGCAACAGGGTGTCATGACAACCGTCCCTGACCCTGTCGGACCGATTTTCATCTTCAACTTTAAATTACTAACAAACATCTTTTCTACCGAGTTAGCGTGACTGTTTTTTGTGCATTTCGCTGAACTACCAAAATAACAAAATGATTTTGGATTACACCCAAAACTCTGATTGGATTTTCTGTTATATTTACGGGCTACAAAATGATGCCTCCAAAAAGTGGGTCTTATCACACCCAACACCTATTTCAGTACCTGGATAACACTCTTCTTAGCACCCCTAATGATGTTCTGCAGTGACTCAAAAGTCTTGAACTGCCACAAAACATTTACTTTTATTTGCTCTACCCTATTAAAAACATTGTCCCCTTAACTTTTTCTTTTTCAAAATCGGCTATGTTAAATTGTTAGTTGAATGATAATCATAATGTAAATGAGAGAGCGAACGTGCAGTACTCTGTGTGGAGAAATTCTGGTTCACAGCACTTGTACTGTAGGAACGAACTGTACAGGGAGGCATCAGTCACACACGATCGATATTAGCAGTGCAAGTCACGGACGATAAATCTGTAAGGGATTTTCAGCTGTGATCAGGGATCAATACAGACCAGCTGGAGGTGACAAAAAAAAAGGAGAAACGACCTCATCATTGTGACACGGAAACCTCGACAAAAACTTTCCTGCCTTCGTGACTGTTTAACAAACACACCGCGTCAGACTGTTTGTTAACTAAACAGAAGGTCATCACTAGCAAAGATTCACATGGTAAAATGGCCTGTGTTTCAACACTCTAAAATATATATGTCAGTATATATTGGGCCCCATAAGGATCACATAAACTCTATCAGATTAAAATGTGCAATGTAAAATTGGTAAGGAGTTGGGTTTTTAGCCTAAAGGTCACAGGGTCAATTCCCCGGTAGGACACTGCCGTTGTTCCCTTGAGCAAGGCACTGAACCTGCATTGCTTCAGTATATATCCAGCTGCATAGATTGGATGCAATGTAAGTGTATCCAATTACCAAGTACCCAAATAAATACAAAGTTGTGTGAGTCGGTCTGGATAATGCCTGTAAGGTAACGTACTCCATCACACCTGATTTAACTGATTTCACTGTGCTCTTGACATGCGATCAAACGGGAGGAGCCTTCCCCCATCTTGTTATTTTCCAAAGTCCGACTTTTGGTGTCGTTCGTTCTAGCCCTGTGATGGCATGCGCCTTCTTTTGTCTCGCTCTTTTTGCTTCTTTGTTCCCCGACGCGTCCATGAGGAAGTGTGATGTCTCTTTTTTCTTCCCCTTCCTGTCTGCCGTGAGGGGGGGGGGCTGTTTGACGGATAGGGGCGCTCGGAGCCCCAGACGTTCCTCCGGGCGAACAAATATATCCCGGGCTTAGAGTGAAAAATGCGGATCACCCCCCCCCCCGCGCGTACGCTCCTCACCCAGAGATGAATGGAGCTATCCGTCTTGTCACGGGGGGGGGGGGGGGGGGGTAGGGGGGGGGGGAGGTCACAGCCAGAGTCTACCTGGGCATCTGTGCTGATGTCTGCATGCTTCTCCCCGAAAAAGACAGAGGGGCGGGAGAGATGGGGGGGGGGGATGATAGAGAAGTTGGGGGGGGGGGATAGAGAATACTGCTCCATCAAGCAGTTCTTTAGTCCCTGCCCAACACCCCCTCCCTTACCCTCCCCTCCCCTCCCCCCCCACTGCCTCCCAAATCTCGCTACCCATCATCCCACACCTCCAGCACACGCCGAGCCGGGCGAGCGAGAGAGAGAGCGAGGCTTTGACACGTCTATACGTTTCCACGCCTGACCTTTTTTCCGCCGTCCTTTCTGCCAGCGTGGCGTAAGCCGCACGCTGATGTATGGGGGCAATTTTTCGCCGTGCCAGTCGCGTCAGAGTGATTGCGCCGCCCCCCCCACCCCCAGCCCCCCACCCCCTGTACCTTTTTTTTTTTTTTTTACATCCTGCCACCTCGCCAACCTCTGCAAGATCACCCCTGTCAATCGCCGTGAGACATCGAGAGAGGGGGGGGGGGCATGGGATGAGATGGGCGGGGGAGGGGGCAGAGATTCATTCCCAGAAGCCCCTGGGGCAGCGATTCTGCATCTCATCCGTCCTGTACCTCCCAGCTCCCAGGACCGCGTCAGTGTTGGGCAGAAACCAGAGTCCAACCAATCAGGAGAAAGAATGTCTCACCTCACGCAGTGGCAGGACACGCCAGAGAGGATTCTGGGACTTCACGGCAAAGCGAATCTCCTCTATAGAGACATCGCTGAGTGATGTTCAATAAATTTGAGCTGGATTATCTGCTAGCTGCTTGTCATTTTAAAAAAATTAAAAAATGTGCTAACAAAATTGTGGTAACATAGTTTTGGCCGAAAAATAATTCGAGATTTAAGTACCATCGAAGTGTTGCATAAGGTGATACAATAAATAATAAATTAATTAAACAGCAGTATTTGGCTTCCAAAGGTTATACGAGCTTCCTCAGTCCGATTTACATTTTAAGAGTGTTTATCACCCATAATGCACTTGCAAACCTTTAGTAAACATGGTCCACAGAGACAAAATTAAAATGGGTAGGAAAAAAAAATATTATACATACCATATACCTAGAATCTATACTTAATTTGCATTTTGATTCCGAGCCAGATTTTTCCACTAACTTGTTTTTTTTTCTTTCTTCTTCTTCATTTTTTTTTTTTTTGCGTTTTCTTTTAATATCTTTTTGAGGATCAAAGGCTTTTCATTAGGGGGCTTCTAGCCTTGCGGCATTGTTTGCCTTCCAGGGACCGCGACACCATCACGGGTCTCTTTCCGCGAAGGCAGTTTTTTTGGGGGGGGGGTGGTTGGGGGCGGGAATATGGAATGAGGAGCTCCTGGGCGCTAATTTCACATCAAACACGGGAGAAGAGACCCTGAGTGCAGGGAGATAAAAGCAGCGTTTTTTTTTTTTTTTTTTTTTGTGTGACCTGGAAGATTCGGTCCGTGTGAGTTTCCAGACGCATCTCTCCACCGAGGGGCTTCTGCTCCTCACACCCGGGGGGGGCTGGGGGGGGCAAAGTGCCGAACCTCGGGCCACACCGCTTACCGCACGGCTACGAGGCTGTGGAGCTGGACGGGCATTAATAATGATGATGATGATGATGATGATGATGATAATAATTATAATAATAACAATAATAGTAACAGCAGTGATAATGATAATAACAATGATAATAATAATAATAATAATAATAATAATAATAAAGTAAATAAAATTCTTCATGAGCCAACAGATAATTACGCAGTGGAAAAATTAATTGTACATGAAATAAAACTGGAGATCAGCCAAAATTCACACCATGAAATATCGTATCTTGTAAATATTTTGTTTAAGAAATGTGTGCCAGCCTGTGTGTGTGGGTGTGTTTGTGTGTGTGTGTGTGTGTGTGTGTGTGTATGGGCATGCACGTGCATGCATGTGTGTGTGTGTGTGTGTGCGTGTGTGTAAATTTGTATAATTCTTAGAATTCATTCGTATCAGCTGAGTGCATTTTAAGTGACAGGGTTCTGTCTTTCAGAAAGCAGCACTGACAATATGGAATCTCACCTCCATGCCAGTTTCCACGGGACTCAGTCTGTGTCTATCCCAGCTTAGGAAGCAACCCTTTGCCACCGCCATTCCGGCTCGTAATCATCACATATGGGCCTGAGTCTCCCCCCTGCGCTGCGATGGCTGAGGAGTGGAACCTCTGGGGGGGAGACCGGTGCGAGACTTTGATTGACGGTAGGCAGGGGCTATGGGGGCAACGGGGAGCGGAGAGTAGAGCACAGACTGAGTCATCAAACGCACACTACACACACTGAGCTCCCTCCCTCTCGCTGGCAATCTGAGGACAGAACTCCGACAGCAAACCCCCCACACCACACACTCTCACGCACACACACTGACAATCATACACACACTTTCACACAGCCCCCACACACACATACACACACACACACACACACACGCAGATACCCCCGCCCCCCACACACACACACACTGACTCACACAAACGCACACACTCACACGCATGCACACACACACACACACTCACACGCATGCACACACACACACACACACACACACACTCCAGCGTGTAACTCATCCCTTTCACAGCCACGCTGGTGAGTGTGGGAGTTTGAGAGCAGCCCCAGCACACGGCCTCTGTCAGCGCTCGTTAGCGCAGGTGCTAACGCGCGGAGCAGCGCTCCGGCTGCAGATATTCACTCTGACAGGTGTGCTGGAGGTCAGTGGAGGAACCTGTCCTCACATTTCCCCAACACACATCTGCACCGTCCTCCTGGAGGGGTGGCACTTCGATTAGCACCGTGGAGTGGCATCAAGTGTATGAAAGGAACAGGGGAAGGGAAAAAAGGATGAATATTTCTCACTCTACACATCATCAACCCTAAAAACGGCGAATGAGTAACAGGGGAAAGTGCATCGGGACATCTAACTCTCGCTTATATTCCCCCAGAACCCGTATGAAGGGGGCATCGGGGGGGTTGAAAGCGGGCTCTGTTTTTCGGAAGCAGATAGGATTCCCGCCGCATCCTGCCGGCCCCCGTCCCGGGACCGCCGCGATAAGGCGGACAGAGATTGGCGGGAGATCGCCATGCAGGCCAGCCAGGTGTTGCCGTGGCAGCGTTGCCGTGGTGGCGGTGGCGGTGGCGGTGGCGGTGGTGGTGGTGGCGGGGGTAATAGTAGATAGTCTCCAGCACTAAGTTCTAAAAGGGCCCCCGCTACATCTGTCAAGAGCGTTGTCCCCCCCCATACCCTCCAGAAAGCCGCCACCCCCCCCACCCCAAGTTCAGATGATATCGCCATTCCGCCTGCATCAAAAGATTTACTGTCCACCAGGAGAACGGCTCTGCACCGAGCTGCTCACTGGGCAACAAGGGGGGGGGGGAGATAACAGAGAAATAACAACAAAAAAAAACACACACATACACATACCCCCTACACACACACACACACACCACAAACATACACACACGCACACACACACACACTCACGCACTCGCTCGGAGTGGATGGCGACGCAGGCAGTAGTGTACCCAGCCCTCTCTCCTCTCTCCTCTCAGGGTGTCAGTGCATTTTGGGCTGCCAGGTCCTTTTCTTATAGAGACGGAAAGAGAGACAAGGGAGTGAGGGGGAGAGGCATAAAAAGTGGAGGTGGAGATGGAAGAAGTGGTGGGGGCGGTGGGGGGAGGGGAGGGGTGGGGTTGGTGGGGGGGGGGGGTGGGTGAAGCACGCACACACCCCACCCGTCCCCCGTCCCCGCTCCAGGACTCTACTTCCTGTCCAATCCGTGGCCGCGCCGGGTCGTTATGGGGCCACAGCCCCTCTGGGAGCGCCGGGAAACGGACAGGACCCTTCGTCATCATCTTCCTCACCTCCCAGCTCCTCCTCAGTTTCGCTCCGCTAAAGAGCAGACGTTTGTAAAGCCAGCGGGCTTTTAAAAGCTCTGAAAACTGACTGAGCCTCAGCGAATGGGAACACTACGGGAGGAAGAGGAGGATGAGGAGGAGGCTCAGGTGTACGCATTGCATTGCATTACAGGCATTT